>NW_025765454.1:0-165919 GCF_003918875.1 Haliotis rubra | reverse complement strand
TTTGCCACACATATCTTGTATCGTGCAGTTGTATCTCATTGAAGTTATTTCGTAGTCCCCTGCAATTCCATTGCATTAGAGTAGACAATTGAGTCATGGCGGCTCAATTCAGGATCTCACGTGAATGCGAGGAGGATAAGCCCTCCGTCTTCGTCCCAGGTGAGGACGGAGTAACCTCCATATCTAAAGGTCCAAAATGAGTTTTCAAGAGGTACCTCTGAGGTGAAGGAACAACAGGTAGTTTATCCCTGGTAACTCTTTTCCTTTCTTCTTTTGAAGTTTATGCACGGCTGGTTAAAAACAGATGTTTTGCGATGAAGTTTCGGATTGAGTTTCATCAGTCTGAGAATCAGACGTAGATTGGAGGACTGTGACAGTAGGTTTCATTAGTTGAAGCTGACGAAAGAGGGTTTCTCTGACTTGACCCAAGTCAAGTCAATCTGGCATCGCAGTAGAGGACACTACAGAGCGAGTAACTGCCGCAGCGTAGGTACCCATTTGGATGGAGAGGTTTGAGTTGGCAGTTTTTGCATCCTGGTATGAAACGTTTTTTTCACATTTAAGTTTCATAATCTGGTGATCGCTGGAACATTGCAAGGCAAGCTTTCGATGACGCAGGATGAGCACCCATTACAGTTAAGCGAAGTATTTGTACTCTCTGTAAACGTTTTACCTCTGCTGAAACCCCTCTTGATTCTGCAGCTCTTTGCGGCAGCCGTTCTCCTCGGACATATCATCAGAGATGACCGTGCCCCGCCAACGCACAATGCCACGACAAGGAGTTTAATGTTCTGTGTGCAGACACGGTAACTTCTATGTTTGCAAAGGTCTTGATTGACAGCAGATTGAGGGACTGTTGTTTCCGTAAACATTCAACTAAAAGTGAACCACTACGGAGACGAGTAACATTCTTGACCTCCCCACAAATTCCAGAAATAGCCTTTGAAATGGCGAAAGGATTAAGTTTGATAGGAAGAAAAACTCTGCAGCTTCTATTACCAAAACCGATTCCAAGAATCAACAGTTGTATTTGTTTGGTCACTTGATTGATCTATGTCGTCAATACGTCGTTTCTTTTCATGGCGAGATGAACCAGCTTGTTGTTGTGGACATGATGAAAGGAATGTGATTCAGCACCCTGCTCCCCACCCACCACGGAGTGTCAACATCGGACAGTGTCTAATAGCACCGGATATCCAGCATGCAAACACCAGGGGATACAAGGGTGATATATACTCCAGTAAATACAACATAAATAGCTATATCTGTCTACCAAATATAATGTCAGGCTGGTTCGGCCTCCTAACAAAACTTTGGAGACATACAGAATTTAGAGGTCATAAGCAATCAATTTCAGATTGGCCCATGAGCCACCGCCTTCTGGCATAGGACTCTCTAGGCAATAAATTTAATCAATAATTTGTATACTATACATTCAAAATTACCAATACCCAACAATCTCAAATTTGCAAAAATACTTCTATGCACAGGGCATGGCCAGCCGACTGGCTGAACCGGGCTAGTTCTTACCACACCCGTCTAGGTGAAGCCAGGGCGAAGCGGTGGTTGGGCAAAGGAACACTGTTCCTGGAACCAGTGCCCCTCAACCACCAGCCTCCCGTCCTCCACCGACACAGGGCGCAAACCCACGGCAAACGGGTTGGTGGACTGGCAACCCCCCGGGTCCACAACGGGGTTGAAAGGCGCTTAGCGTGACCCCAGCACCCACCACGAGGAGGTGGCCTTCATGGGTGCCTGGAATACAGTATAGGAATAGAGCTAAATGATAGGGTCAATCAAAGCTTCACACTCCTAAAATATTGATGAAAATAATATCCAAAAAGTGTTTGAAAACTATGCTTCATGGTCGATAACTACGTCTGCTTTGGTTGTAGGGTATTCAAATTGTTCTATCAGATAACTCTTAATCACTTCTTTTGATACATCCATGCTTGCAATTAACCTCCTTCTTTTCACTTTCTTTCATTGCATGCTACTTCATGTCACAATCGACCTTGTGAAGATCCGTTGGGAATTGACCTTCAATAACCCATGCTTGTCAAGAGGCGACTAACGGGATCGGGATTATCAGGCTCGCTGACTGGGTTGACACACGTCATCGTATCTCAATTGTACAGGATTGATGTTCATGCTGTTGATCCCTGGGTTGTCTGGTCCAGACTCGATTATTTACAGACTGCAGCCATATAGAAAAATAATTGGTGGAGGTTTTCATTCAATATTCTTGTAGTCATCTATATACATAACTGGATTATTCTCATAAATACATAGAACCTACAAACTGGCCACAAGATGTATAATGAGTGTTTCTTGAACATCCAAATTGTCACCCAATTGTTGTGTTCTCATCCCTGGCTTTACATCCTTTTGATGTCAATGTCAATTGTGTCAATGTTTGTTGGTGACTTTCAGAGGACTTTCTAAGTCAATTCCCATGCCTAACGCTCTACACGTGTTCTTGAAATGGGACGGAGTAATAACATACACTTAAAATGAGATTGCCATAATTAATAACGGAATTGCCATACCACTTAACGGAATCACGGCGCTACTAATCTTATCATTGGGTATCGCAGTGCGGACGTAGTGCAGGTCCGGCATCAATTGCAATACGTTTGTACACAGCTTCCACCTGGTCCATCCTGGGTTTGCAGAACCTCTCTACTGAACTCTAGTTAGTCGCTATTCCAAGCAAATATGTTCAAAACAAATTGAATCGTTCTGAAGAAACTTTGTAGTACAATTTGGTTCTAAATAGCTCTGTAAATGGGTTCTCAATCACCGTCTCTACTCGTTGTTAGTATGTTTATGTAGTTCTCATGCAGTTCTTACTATGTTAACTCTGTGTGCATTACGATATGACAAGGTAGGGTCTTATATACATGCGTTTCTTTTATCATGGTCGTCATTTGGGATATAGTTTCTATGAACAAGTTTGCAGCTGTCAGAATATTGGAATGCTGGTTTCCCCTGCATTTTTATCGGAAGCAGAGCAAAAGTACAAATGAGTTGGTAGAGCAAGAAAGAAGGAAAACACAAGAACGTGTTGGGTGAGGAACTGGCTTAAACCTGAGAGGTGAATAGCTGTGGGACATTATCATCAACTGATGGAGGAGCTCCAGCCTTGATGATCAAGAGTCCCTTTCAACTTGAGAATCAATTCCACTGGATGTTTGATGAATTTCTTTGGAAACGCATTGACCCATTTTATAAAATTAGGATGTTCCACCCTCTCCCTTCCTTAGGAGGCATGGTGGATGTCAATGTTTTCCACCTTGAAACTGAGAACGGAATAAGAATGGGCAGGGTATTTTATATAAATCGAACCAGGAAGTGATTGCTACTACGATTGCACACACCAGGAAACGGAGGGAGAAAAGAAGCAGGAATGGGAAGAAGTGCCTGAAAAAATGAGCTGGTTTTAGAAGAATGTGAGTTAGAACGGGGTTTGCAGCGCATTAAGAACGATAGGTTGAGTTCAGAAGGATATAAAGTGACCATGGACAGGGATTGAGTGCTTGAAAACGTTTTCGTCCAATGGGGTGAACGGGCACCTTTACCCACTCTAAACGTAACACCAACTGTCTGAGGACAGGGTAAAGACGAGACAGACGTACTGAGAACTGTTTATGATCAAACCAGCATTGTAATTTATACAAAAGTTACACGTTCTATCCCGTCTGAGGTCACTTTACAGTTATTACTTGACAGGGCAGGACGTCCTAAGAACTACATTGGTGCGGACTCTTTGGTGGGCTTCTTTACTAACAGGTAGCATGGCTGGGACCAACAGAACACCATCGTCTTCAAGCCCATATATGCTAAGCAAGACTAAACTGCTGGATGTTTTTTTCCCCCATTGTCTTGTGAGTGGTTTGTTTTTAAGCAACAATCTTGACTTCTAGCTGTTGGAGATCCTTCTTTGATTTGCTCCTTGCTTTGATTTTACTCTTGTCTGGCATACCTGTCCCAAACAACATCAACTCTAATGCAGTCTGTCTGATTCAGAAATCTCGCTGAAGTTGTCTCAATGCATAATTTCAGCCAAGTGTCCAAATGTGAAGCAGCTCCTTCTGAATATTTGCACTTTAAGCATTCCATCAACTATAAGAACTGGCAACATTCTCTTCTGCTAGTATAAGCAGCGAAGGACCAAAGCTTTTTTTGAAAGTTCATTTAACAAACCGCTTTTGATGTTCTTTCTTCTTAATGTTCCATCTGAATGGGCCATTGTAAAAATGAACACTAGAAATGTCCATGTTCACATCAAGGGTTGATGACAAACCGCATTCCAATCTTCCAAATGAATGATGTCCTGCATCTTGTGAACATTGGAAGCGGAGTTATTGTCCCAAAGGATATGATTCCATGTTTTCACAAGTATGTCGAAGTTGAACTCTTCCAGGAGCAAACTTGTATCACTCTTAAGTACATCGACTGAACCTTCCAGGAAAACCTTATTGCCTTGCATTGATTGAACCAAAAAGGATGTCGACATTCCTGTGGCAATAAAGGTGTGTCGAAGAAGCTCTTACTACAACACAATGGATGGACAATTTGGATGTTCAAGAAAACACCTATTATATCTTGTGGCTGGGGTTTGTGAGTTCTATTCATGTACCAAATAATCCAGTGATGTCTGTAGATGACACAAGATATTGAATGAAAACCTCCCACCAACATCCAACAGCCCTGAAAACATCACATTGAAAGAGAGAGAAACTACAAAGTCCATAAGTTTGGAAACAGTCTCTGCAAACCGAACATCGCGAACATCCCTTCACCAGCTGACTGCATGGTTGGAGCATTTGTGATGGCTCAGCTTATCCTATTCTTGATGTCAGAGAGATCCTGCCCCCGTGGATTGGTTGAACTGACATCGTGCAATTCGCAAAAGTCAGCATGCCAGCAGAAGGAATGATATAGTGTGCATATAGGTGCTGTCTTTTGTGTATGGCAGATGATTGTTGCCTCGAACACATTTGACTCCTGTTGCCAGTAGATGACTCTGATTCTTGACATGAGTGGGAGTGAGTGGAGCGGGAGTTTCTTAGTTTTATGACACTGCATTCAGCACATTCCATCTGCATGGCGGCGGCAGTCTGTAAATAATCGTGTCTGGACCAGACAATCCAGGATCAATAGCATGAACATCAATCTGTGCAATTGAGATAATGATGACGTGTCAACCCAGTCAGCGAGCCTGACAACGCGTTACCAGATCCCGTTAGCTGCCTCTTTTCGACAAGCATGGGTTATTGAAGATCAATTTAAACCCGGATCTCTGCAGGTCCGATTGTGACACTATAGAAGTAACATATGAAATGAAAGAAAGTGAAAAGGAGGGTTAATTGCAAGCTTATGGATGTATCAAAGTGATTAAGAGTTATCTGATAGAACAATTTGAATACCTACAACCAAAGCTTAGACGTAGTTATCGGCCATGAAGCATAGTTTTCAAACACTTTTGGATAATGTTATTTCATCAAATATTTTAGGAGTATGAAGCTTTGAATGACCTTTATCATTGAAATTTAGCTCTATTCCTATACTGTATTCAACATTAGACACCAAATGATTTGTTTTGGATTTCATATCAGTACAAATTTAGTCCCTCCACTAAGCATATGTAGTGTCTACAATGGCTGCCATTTTGGCGGCCATTTTCAATTCTGGGTAATATATAAAAATCCCTAATAATATGCCGTCACTCTAGAAGTAAAGAGAAAACAAAACAACTTGTTTTAGTAACAAAAATAATGTTATCTGCCATTAAATAAATCACCCCCTCACACATTTCCATGAAAAGTCTGAGAAATGCTAAAATACCCCTGTCTCAAAGAATAAGCTGTAAAACATTACATTACCACGATATGACCAACCAAATGACTTGCTTTGTGCCCAAGCCATCACTCTAGGAGAAACAAGCGTCAAACCACATCAAAAGTATCAACTTTGATGTAAATGGAAACATTCGGTGTACATTTTATGTAGATTTAAGTGCCCAGAAGGTAAAATACGATTAAAACAAAATGGCGGCCATAATGGCGGCCATTTTTTTTTTTCAAAACAAAATTATGTCAAATAATTTCTACATCCTTTAACAGTACACAGAAGTCATAATGAAAGTGACTCAGAGGCACCCGTGAAGGGCCACCTCCTCGTGGTGGGTGCTGGGTCACGCTAAGCGCCCTTCAACCCCTGTTGTGGACCTGGGGATATTTGGTCCACCAACCCGTTTGCCGTGGGTTGCGCCCCTGTGTCGGTGGAGGACGGGAGGCTGGTGGTTGAGGGCACTGGTCCCAGGAATAGCGTTCCTTTGCCCAACACACCACTTTGCCCCTTACTTCACCTAGACGGGTGGTTGAATGGGCCCGGTTCAACCAATCGGCTGGTCATGCCGAGCCCTGAGCACTTAAATTTCATTGCTCTATAATTATTTGGCTTGGTTTTTGGAGACATTACTGACTTGTTCGTTTCTCTATGTTATATGATAAATAGATTTTCAAATTTGAAAAATTGCCTAGATGCTGGTGCCAGAAGGCGGTGGCTCATGGGCCAATCCGGTAGGACATATACTTTTCAAGATATATTCCTGCTTGAGTATACCCTCCTAGTATCCTTGGTGCCGTCTGCTGGAGACCCACAGACTTATGGCATCGTCCCTGTAGACACTCCATGGTGGGTGGGGAGCTAGGAGGGTGAATCATATTTGATATAACCATGGCACCCCAATAAAAACGTTCGCACGAATCTGATGATTCGTGCTCTTCAGATGATGATATTGTATTATCTCAAAACAACCTTGATCATTGGGCACGATTTCTTGTTATGTGTTCCCCTGATGGCAGTCCTGTCAACTAAATCCCTTTGCCATCGCAAAGGGCATTGAAGGCTTAGCTGGTGAAGTACAAGAGGTAAAAAAGCTTCGATCGGGACATCTGCTTATCGAATGCAAAAAGCAAATCCAGTCTCAAATTCTACTTTCAACGAAATCACTGGCCAACGTTTCTGTCGAGGTTTCTCCTCATAGAACTTTTAAACACCTGTAAAGGAATTGTCCGAGATGTTGGGCGATGCCTGTCAGATATGGATGTATGTGATATAATTTCAGAACTACATTCACAAGGTGTTCTTGATGTAAAACGATTTACTATCAAGAAAGACAATGAAATCACAAAAAACTAATACCTACTTATTCACGTTTGGTGTTCCAACACGTCCCGACTCACTCAAAGCAGGTTATTGTCGTTTAAGGGTCGACGCCTTTATTCCAAATCCTCTAAGGTGCTACTGTTGTCAAAAGTATGGACATGGCTCTCGATCATGCCGCAACCCAGCTGCCTGCCATAGATGTGGTGGAACATGTGCAGACAGCGCATTATGTGACAAATCCCCTTTTGTGTGAACTGTTCTGGCAATCATCCTTCTTCATCCAAAGATTGCCCAGCGTGGAAACAACAATCCACAATTTCCCGAGTCAAGCATGAACGCAACATCTCTTTCCAAGATGCAAAAAAGATTGTTCTCGCCCAAGAAACACCTGGGCCATCGTATGCTGCTGCTGTTTCCATTTGTCCTCCAGCTCCTAATACAGCTTCTAGAATAATTTCAGTCCATTCAGTAGGTTGTCAGACGGACTTCACATGGACTGAATCCTCTGCTCCAGTATTACTTTCTGCTAAAATCCCAGAAAAACCGTCTCATCGGACATCTGCTTCACAAACAACGATTCAGCCTTCTAAAGGAAAGAAACCCAATGCAAATGTCAATTATTCGAAGCAAAATCAACGTTCTGATCGTGAACCCAAAGCACAGAAAAATACTGTTTCTCTGTTCAATAAGTTTGGGGTGTTTGAGGACATGGATATTTCCTCTCCTCAGAGCACCTGCTCCCGGAGTCATTCTCCAAAGAAAAAAGACCGTGAGCGGTCTCCTATAACTCCACCATAATGTCTAACCATACATTAGTACAGTGGAATTGTAGAGGTCTTAGGAACAATTTTAATGATTTACAACTCTTAATTCAAGATTTTAAACCATCGGCTGTCTGCTTACAAGAAACATACTATAGAGACACTGACAAATTAGATGTGAGAGGGTATACTTCTTATAATGTCTTTTCACCTCCTGAGCTAAAGCTACTGGAGGTTCTTCAATCCTGATGAAACGTGGTGTCATCCATAGCCCTGTCCCTCTTACTACTCCCCTTCGTTGTTGCTGTCCGTGCAACTTTGCACGTTGTTATTACATTGTGTTCTCTGTATCTTCCACCGTCCTCGTCTCTCCAACAGTCTGAACTTCAAGCTCTCTATGACCAACTCCCCAAGCCCTGTATTATCATGGGCGATTTAAATGGACACAATCCTCTTTGGGGTAGTTCTCAGACGAATACAAAGGGGAAGCTCTTGGAAGATTTTATTTCTAATAATAACTTATGTATATTTAATGATGGATCAGCCACTTACTTACATCCTGGTTTTGGAACATATTCTGCACTTGATCTGTCTCTTACAGATCCCAATATTTATAACGAATTTGAATGGTCAGTCCACGATGACCTGTGTGGAAGTGACCATTTCCCCACAATACTTTCAGCTATAAACCTGAATGTTGATCCACCTGCCACAAGGTGGATTTTTAGAAAGGCCAACTGGCCTTTATTTCAAACACTGTGTACTGACAACTTGAAATCTGAATTTTTGTGCAATGCTCTAGATCCAATCCAGTTATTCTCTGATACACTAAAGACTATTGCTGATGAAACCATACCTAAGTCCTCTGCAATTCTCATATTCGTAAACCATGGTTTAATAATGACTGTAAACAGGCCAGAAAGAATAGGAAAAAGGCAGAAAAATATTTTCGCCGACATCCTACAGTCCATAATTTAGATAGAGTTAAAATTTTAAATGCCAAGGCTCGACGCGAATTTAAACAAAATAAGCGCCAGTCTTGGCGAAACTATGTTTCAAAATTAATTCCCGCACACCGATGTCAAAGGTGTGGAACATGATTCAACGAATAAAAGGCAAAGGCTCAAAGTCTACTGTCCACCATTTGAAGGATGGTGATAATTTATTGACGGATAAGGCTGATATTGCCAATAAGCTTGGTGAGACTCTCAAACAAACATTCTTCTTCGTCCAATTATGTCCCTGAATTTCAAACATACCAGAAACAGCAGGAGAAGAAGCGACTTAATTTTACGTCGGATAATGGCGAAGACTATAATGAATTATTTTCATTACATGAGCTCCACACTGCCCTTGAGCAAGCTCATGATACGGCAACAGGGGCTGATGATATCCATTATCAGCTCTTGAAGCATTTGCCAGAATCATGTCTGGAAACGCTGCTTAATATCTTTGATACAATATGGACCTCAGGAAATTTCCCGACTTCCTGGCGTAATGCCATTGTCGTCCCAATTCCAAAATCCTGGCCGGGATCATACTGATCCGTCTAATTACAGACCAATCTCTTTAACGAGTTGTGTTTGTAAAACCATGGAACGAATGGTAAATAATAGATTAACATGGTATCTTGAAACCAACAACCTTATAACCAATATTCAATGTGGTTTCAGAAAAAATCGTAGTACCATTGATCATTTGGTACGCTTGGAATCCTTTGTTAAAAATGCCATAGTGAATAAACAACACGCAGTGTCAATTTTCTTTGATCTCGAGAAAGCCTACGATACCACCTGGAAGCATGGCATTTTGAAGGATTTACATGATTTTGGTTTAAGGGGTCGATTACCTCTTTTTATATCACAGTTTTAAAAGACAGGCAATTTCAAGTCCGAGTGGGTTCAACCCTGTCTGACCATTACAATCAGGATCAGGGTGTCCCACAAGGCAGTATTTTGTCTGTCACTTTATTTAGCATTAAGATCAACAGTTTATCCAAGGTTTTAAACGATTCCATTGATGGATCACTTTTTGTGGATGATTTTAACATTTCTTGTCGCGGTAAGAATATGCATACTATTGAACGGCAACTGCAGTTGTGTTTAAATAAAATAAATAAATGGTGTCTTGAAAACGGCTTTAAATTTTCTAAATCAAAACAAATTGTCTACACTTCTGTAGAAAATATAAGCCCTCATAAAGACCCAGAACTGTTTTTAAATGGCACTCCCATCAAAGTTGTAAAAGAGGCCAAATTCTTGGGTCTGATTTTCGACTCTCATTTAACCTTTCTTCCACATATTAAATCCCTTTAAAACTAAATGCCTGAAGGCACCTCGATTTATTGAAAGTCGTGTCTAATTCAAAGTGGGAGGGATCAAGCTACGCTCCTACACCTTTACAGATCACTTGTCCGCTCGAAGCTTGATTATGGCTCCATCGTATATGGTGGAGCCTGTAAAAGCAACTTAAAACTCTTAGCTTCAGTCCACCATCAAGGTCTGAGACTTTGTCTTGGGTCTTTAGAACTACTCCTATTGATAGTCTCTATGTTGAGGCTGATGAGCCATCCCTTACCCAACGTCGTATCAAACTCTCTTTACAGTATATAACAAAACTCTATTCTAACGAGTCTAATCCTGCATTTAACTGTGTTTTCAATCCTTCTTATGAGGAGTTGTACAACAAAAGCCTTCTCTTGTTCCGCCTCTTGGTTTAAGAATTAAACCATTTCTTTCTGCTGCCGGCATTGAGCTGGAAAATATAGCTCCTTCCCGTCTTCTTTCTTCTCCGCCTTATAAATTGGTTAGGCCACAAGTTGACCTAACATTAACAGCATTTAAAAAGCAGAAACTAATGAATTACAATATAAACAAGAATATCATCAATTAAAAAGTCAATATAATACATATAAATCCTTATTTACAGATGGATCCAAGGATGGTGGCGCGGTGGCATGTGCCACTGTCATTGATCCAGAACAATATCTTCTCGTTTACCAGATAACAGCTCTATTTTTACAGCAGAAGCAAAACGCCATCTTAACAGCTCTTAAATATATTAATAAACACCGTAAATATAAACAATATATCATCTTTTCAGATTCTCTTTCTTGTCTTCAGGCTATTAAAAATATTTCTTGCAAACATCCACTTTTATTAGAAATTATTGAATTGAATAATGAGCTTGCTACTGGCCAGTGCGACATCGTCTTTGTTGGTTACCCAGCCACGTTGGCATTTCTGGGAATACCATGGTTGATCTTGCTGCCAAGGTAGCACTCAACAAATCTGTGACACCACTTCTTATTCCATACTCTGATTATAAAGCTGGCATTAGAACTTACATCCGTGATCTGATGCAGAAGAAGTGGGACGCCCAAGTAGGTATTAATAAATTACATGCAATAAAACCCTATATTGGTTACACCTACTTGGGTTGTCAGTCCAGATTTGAAGAGGTCATTATATGACGATGTCGCATTGGCCATACCAGATATACTCATGAATATTTATTGAAAGGCGAAGATCCTCCAGTTTTGTATCCCTTTGTGATGAAGGATCACAGTCAAGCATGTCTTGCTTGACTGCATTGAATATTCCATCACAAGGATAAGTATTTTAATGTCAAAACATTGAAGGATCTTTTAATAATGTTAGTTCTCATTTAGTTATTGCCTTTTTAAAAGAATTAGATTTGTTAACAGATTTGTAAATAGCTAAATATTTTATTATTGGAAGTTTGAATTAGTAACATAGATTGTTAGTGGCTGTATCCTCGAGGGGGGTTAAAGTACTGTAAAATTATTGTCCTCCTGAGAGGGTACGTAAGTCCCAAAACATTCAAAGTCAATTTCAACTTTCCGTTTTTTAATCGTAGAATATTTGTAATTTTAATGTATGGCTAGATATGTCTTAATTGCTAACGGCTGAGGGGATGATATAAATCCAGCTAGGGCCCATGCAGGAAGCAAATGTACTGTAAGTCCCCATGGTCCCTAGTATGGTGATCTACCTTCAGTTGTTAGCGATCTATAGCCCATTTTTAGATTGTGTTGTCCCCTATGGTTAAAATGTTTTAGATTCAATTACTAGTTTTACATATATATATCTGTGATAATCTAGTTGCTTTACTGTCCTTCGATGACAGGTTTTATAATATATACATATTCCATTACAATGTAAGATGTTCTCGTCACGATATGGCTGAAATATTGCCGATGTGACGTTAAATATTAACTCACTCACTCACTGGATGAGGAAAAGGTTTCTAAAATAGACGTTGGTGACACAATTAAAGAAACAAAAAGCAGCAGCTAAAACTGCTTTTACAAAATGTAAGAACAAGTTGTATAACTTGATAGAACAAGTTGATGTCCTTCCCGTCGGGGGTAAGAGATGTAATTGACAAGGTAAGTTCACTTCATCTTAAGACAGTGAATATCATGGTTGATTTGATTCAGGCATATTCAGATAGCGGGGACACGGAAAACAAAAGTCATGTCTACAAAGAACTTGCGTCCGTGGAAGGGACTAATGAAGATGTTGTTACAATGGCACAAGCATATTTGAATGACAGATCAGATGCTGCTTACAGAAGTAGCATACGAACAGGTTTGTCAATGCTATTCCATTCTCAAGATCAGACAAAACAAAAACACAGTATAATAAAAATGTAGACTCCAAACAGAACAGTGACATTGAACAAGGCATAGATAAGAACGTGGTCACGGGAAAACATGAGAAGAAAGTCGAATGTGTAGATCACAAGCTGAATGTGGTTGAAAGTTCTGGAGCACAATATGATGTTCGCAGAAGAACGAATCCTGTCCCAACACAACTTGAGCTTGGTGTAGATATGTGGAAACAACTCAAAAGAGTGTCCATACCCACATTTAATGGCGACATTAAAATGTATGAGAACTGGAAAGCAGCATTTGTAGCTTGTGTGGACATGGCGCCAGCCACACCCGAATACAAACTGTTACAACTAAGACAATGTCTTACCGGGGACGCATTGAAAGTGATAGCGAGTTTTGGTCATAAAGTGCGGCTGCATATGACATCGCATTGGAACGTCTTGAACGCAGATATGGTGGCAAAAGACGCAACATTGCTTTGAAGTTAGAAGAGATTACAAAGTTCAGACGAATAAGGGCAGGTAATGCAATGGACGTAGAGAAGTTTGCAGACTTGCTTGATATTTTAGTGGCAAACCTCAGAGAATCGGACAAGTTAGAAGAGTTGGGTGATGGGACCTTATACTCACAATTACTAAAGAAATTAACAGAATCCATGGTAATACAATATCAGAGGTGGATATTTGAGACCCAGAGACAAGTCTGTTGAAGTCCTTAGGGAATGGATTCTGCAAGAATCAGAATTTCAGGTCATTAAGTGTGGGGCTGCTGAAAAGCAGAGGTCACATGAACGTAAAACATCGGGTAAAATGGGACTTTCTTTGGCAATAAAGAGAATAAAAATCAAACAGGTCAATGTCAAATGTTCAAAGCATTGAGCGTTAGTAGGAGGTGGGAGGTTGCAAAAAGGTTGAATCTTTGCTTCCGTTGTTTAGGCTCCAACCACCGTTGTAGGAGTTGCACTAGGTTTAGTGAATGTGGATAGGTGGTTGTTCAGCAAATCACAATCGCTTACTTCACACTGATAGGAAAATAAGGGACTGGACAGATGGTGCAAGGGTAAGTCGCCCCTAAATCCAGTAGATGAAACACAAACAACCAGAACGGCTACTTCTCGGTGTGACATGTCATACACAGCATTGAGAACTGTCCCAGTAGTTCTCAAAAATTGACATCGCAGGATTACAGTCAATACTCTCTTAGATGATGCAAGTACGCAGACATACATAAATGAAGATATAGCTGCAGAACTTGGGTTACAAAAGGACATTATCAGAAAGTGTCAGTGAATGTTCTAAATGGTAGAAAGGAGAGTTTTGTATCAATGACTGTTAATTTTGGGCTAGAAAGCATTGATGGTTCAGTTGTTGTATCAATGTCAGCTCTTACAACAACAAAAGTTACAGGCAAAATGCAAGTAGTAGACTGGGAGAAACATGGACACAAATGGAAACATTTGAATCACATCAAATTTCCAAAACTTAGTTCTCGTACTGTGGTTGATGTCCTCATAGGCATTGACTACATTGATCTTCATCGTTCATATGAAGAGGTAAGTGGTGGTCAAGGAGAACCTGTTGCAAGACTTACACCTCTTGGGTGGACATGCATAGGACGTGTTCATGGTGAAAATGAAACACATTTTGCAAGTACTTTTCTCACTGATAGCAATAGAACAGAATTGCAGAATCTAAACGCTTTAGTGCACAAGTTCTGGGAAGTAGATGACTTTTCATGTATCACAATGAATGACTACAATGATGATGAATTGTCTGCAGTTCAAAAAGTTAAACACACACTTCATTACAACAATGGTCATTACCAAGTAGGTATACCTTGGAGATATGACAATCAGAGGTTACCAGATAATTATATGATGGCTTTCAATCGTATTCTTAGCACTGAGCAGAAACTGTCGAAGGACAAAGAGTTGGCTGAAGCTTATTGCTCAGTTCTAGATCATTATGTGCAAAAGGGATACATTCGTAAATTATCATCAGAGGAAACTGAGAGTAAATGGTTTCTACCTCATTGTCCAGTAGTCCGTCCAGACAGAATTACAACCAAAGTACGCATTGTATTCGATGCCTCTGCCAAGTGTCAGGGAGTTTCACTCAATGACATAATACATCCAGGACCGAAGTTGCAGAATGATCTTTTTGAAATCTTGCTTCGTTTTAGGAAGCAGCCCATACACTTGTTTGTGACATCTCAGATGTACCTACAATTGAGGTGAAACCTGAAGATCTTAAATACCTACGGTTTCTATGGCGATCCATGAATTCAAATGAAGAACCACAAGTGTATGAGTTTAAAAGAGTGTTGTTCGGGTTGAATTGTTCACCATTCTTAGCGCAATACGTTTCACAAGAACATGCAAAAGCACATCAGAGTGAATTTCCACTGGCTGCTGAGACTGTAACAAACTTCACGTATATGGACAATAGTATGGATTCGGTAGAAGATGACATGACTGGGATAGAGCTGTACATTCAGCTGAGTGAGCTATGGTGCATAGCAGGTAAACATAAACAAAAATGCATTACCTTCAGTGAAAACGCTAGGTCTTATGTGGATTGCAAATGATGATGAGTTCAGTTTCTGTATGAATGTTCCTGAAGACATTGTGAGAATGACCAAGCGAATGTTTCTCAGTGAAATAGCAAGGATCTTTGATCCGCTTGGACTCTTGACACCTTTCAACATTGTGGGGAAGATGATGATTCAAGAGATGTGGATATCAGGTTTCGGATGGGACAAAGAGCTTGATCCGATCTGAATCTTAGAACTTTGAATGGGTAAATGAGGTTAAAGAGTTATGCAATATCACAGTACCACGGTGCTTGAGAATCAAATCTGAAATAGAAAACAAAACAGTTCATGTATTTGCAGATGCATCACAAGATGCATATGGGGCAGCAATATATGCAGTCTATACTTACCAGAGTGGGGAAGTGGTGAGTCGTTTAGTAACATCCAAAAGCAGGGTTGCTCCTCTTCAATCTGTAAGCATTCCAAGAATGGAACTGATGGCGGCAGTCCTTGGGTAAAATTGTTTTTTGCTTCAGCAAATTGTTAGAAATGTCCACTGTCAACACATATTTTGGTGTGACAGTATGAATGTGTTATGTTGGATAAAAAGCCAGAGTAGAAATTACAAGTCTTTTGTGCCAAATAGCATTGGTTACATTCAGGAACATACCAGTCCCTGTCAGTGGAAATATGTTCCATCTCGGTTAAATCCTGCAGACATACTTACCAGGGTACATCAGTGAAGACCATAGCCAGTAGTACATGGCTGACAGGACCAGCATTTCTGACACTCACAGAAAATGAATGGCCAGAACAATTAGTTGGATTTCAAAGTGATAGTACTTTAGAAATGAAGAAACTGTCCAGGAAAAGGGAACTTGTTACACTAATGTGTGAAGGTGAGGATGATACATGGCGTCCTCATCCATCCAGATACTCTGACTGGAAGCGGTTGACTAGAATATATGCTTGGGTATGCAGATTTGTTACTAATGCAAGTATTGCACCAAGATTACGACACCTGGGCAATTTGGAGGTTGAGGAAATCGAAGATGCTGAAATGAGAATCATCAGTCAGATACAACAACAGGAATTTGCAAAAGAGAGTTTCTGCTCTAAAAACGGAAAAGAGATTCCAAAGATAGCAAACTTATTGACTTCAGCCAATAATCGATGAAGAAGGATTAATCAGATGCAGTGGCAGGCTGAAATATGCTGATTTCTTTGGGAGTTATCGAGTTCCAATAATCTTGCCTCGAAAAAACTGGGTGACAAGACTTATTGTGAAACATTACCACGAAACCGGTAAGCATGCAGTAGGTACTAATAAAACTTTAGCTGCTCTATCCTCAAAGTACTGGGTCATTGCTGCTCGTGAAGATATTCGCGCTTGGGAGACAGAACGTGCCTTTGTCGGAGACAAAAGGCTCAACCGCGACCTCAGATTATGGCTCCACTTCCAAAGCAGAGAGTTAGCTATTCACTGAGAGCATTTACACAAGTTGGAGAGGACTACGCAGGGCCTTTTTTGACTATTCAAGGAAGGTCAAAGAAGAGACAAAAAAGATATTTGTGTCTTTTCACGTGTTTGTCTACTAGGGCTGTACATCTGGCCATGTCATATGGTCTCGATAGTGACTCGTTTTTAATGCTTTCTTCCGCATGACAAACAGACGAGGAATGCCAAAAGAAGTAGTATCCGCTAACTTTGTAGGTGCTGTGAAAGAATTGCGAGATCTGGTTAAACAACTTGATGTGACTGCTAAATCATCCTTGGCTAATAAGGGAGACATCTGGATATTCAACCCTCCTCATGCACCACATTTTGGTGTTGTATTTGAATGTATGATTAAGTTAGCAAAAAGAGCTATCTTTGCCATTCTGGGTAAAGGCGATGTCACGGATGAAGAGGTAAAAACAGCATTTACTGCCGCAGAAGCACTCATCAATTCTCGACCCCTCACTTATCAAAGTGCGAACTGCCAAGATGATGTACCTTTAACTCCAAATCATCTTATGCACGGACACGTTGGTGGAATATTTGCTCCAGATAGTGTTGATACAACGCCATACAACCCCAGAAAAGATGGAGACGAATAAAAGAGCTGGTGAAGCACCTCTGGAGGAGGTGGTTGAGGGACCTCCTACCAACTCTTCAAGTCAGAAAGAAGTGGAGAGAGGCTAACCGCAATCTGAAGGTAAATGATGCCGTCATCGTAGTGTCACCAGATTCTCCACGTGGAAGCTGGCCTTTGGGGAGAATCGTCAACACATATCCAGGCAAGGATGGACATGTTCGGGTTGTACAAGTAAAGATGTGGAAAACTACGCTGATGAGACCGGTGACGAAGGTATGTCCACTCGAGTGGAACTCGGAGGACGACCTGATAGAACATTAAGCAGATCAGTCATGTGGAGGTTCAGGTGAGATATATTCATGCAAGCAGTGGCTTCAGGAGGAACGTCGTCTGGAGAACTCACGAGAGGATCGGCACACTGGGGACGGCTGGAGGATGGATCGTTCGTCTGGAGAATCGTATAGAGGATTGAATTCGAAGGATCGTTGAAAAAGGATTGACTTTGGAAGATTCGAATTAGGATACCAAAGGACCATGTTCGAGGAGCAAGAAACAGGATATGTGTGATGTGATGTGATGTTTATTGAAATGTGCATTTTCATTTTGTGTGATTCATGATTCATGGATATCAACGGAACATCTGTTTGACAGGAGTCTATCATGGAGGGGAGAATGGACTGAAGAACAGTTAATAGAATATTTGAAACACTTCGACCGCGGACACCAGATGCACGTGTTCTTGGTGGATGTATAACAGCTGCGTTTTGGAACTTTCAGTTGTCTTATAGATGTTTTTTGTTTTCAGACAATATTGTAAACGCGCGAACACACAACGGTTCGCGGATACGCCACTGCACGTGAATTCCATGCATGTTTCTATTATATAAACGTATTTCGTGATCCTACATCAGTGTGTTAGGGTGTTAGAGTTAGTGTTAGAATGTTAGAGCGTATTAGTATATTAATGTGTTAGAGATTGTTAGTCGAACGAACATCTGTGTTTTAGATGTTACATTATTCGGTCATAATCGGACCTTAGTAAGGTATTGCAGCTTCCGTGCATTGTATTGAATTAATAAGTTCATTGTATATACAAATCAACAATTGTAGGAAAATAAAAGTTGGGTTAAATTAGAATTTTAGCTTGTTTTCATTCAACCGCAAAACACACATTGTCAGTATTTCAGCCATATCGTGACTAAGAAAGTTGTAAGTTTAGAAATGAATAAAAACAAACTTATATAATATACTTACGTGTCTGCACAGGACAGTAAAACAACTACATTATCACAGAAAAAAAATTGAAGACTAGATATTAAATCTAACTGTTTTAACTATAAATGACAATACAATATACATTAGGCTATAGACTGCCAACAACTGGAGATAGATCACCATACAAGGGACCATGGAACACCATATTGAGATGTTGCAGTTTGTCACATCCGCCTGACTGCTGAAGACCTCTACCAGAGTCTTCTCAGCAACGCATTCTTGTCATAAGGCTGGCTCGCTCAGTTGCTTCCTACACGTTGCCATATACCAGTTGTAAATTCACACTCTGTCTGGCCATCACATGATTGCCATATATACTCTTCAAAATAGTAGTGGCACTTCATGATTGCCATGGTACCCGTGAAGAGCCACTTCCTCGTGGTGGGTGCTGGGTAACGCTAAGTGCTCTTCAACCCCCCGTTGTGGACCCGGGGGTATATTTTGTCCACCAACCCGTTTGCCATGGGTTGCGCCCCTGTGTCGGTTGAGGAAGGGAGGCTGGGAGTCTGGTGGTTGAGGGCACTGGTTCCAGGAACAGTGTTCCTTTGCCCAACACACCACTTCGCCCCTTACTTCACCTAGACGGGTGGTTGAATGGGCCCGGTTCAACCAATCGGCTGGTCATGCCAATGCCCTGTGCACAAATTTGATTTTTGAAAATGATTTCGTTTGGGGTATTGGTCAAATTGTTTCTCTGAATATATATTGGTTCAAAATTTCAACAATTGTTACATATGCCTAGAGGCACCCTTGAAGAGCCACCTCCTCGTGGTGGGTGCTGGGTAACGCTAAGCGCTCTTCGACCCCCCGTTGTGAACCCGGGGGTATATTTGGTCCATCAACCTGTTTGCCGTGGGTTGCGCCCCTGTGTCGGTGGAGGATGGGAGTCTGGTGGTTGAGGGCACTGGTTCCAGGAACAGTGTTCCTTTGCCCAACACACCACTTCGCCCCTGACTTCACCTAGACGGGTGGTTGAATGGGCCCGGATCAACCAATCGGCTGGTCATGCCAAGCCCTGTGCATGGTAAATAGTTTGCACACATTTTGATTTATTCCAAAATATACCGTATAGTCGTGGCGATAAATGTTTGTTGAAAACATAATTATTGAATTGTTACTTTGTCTAGAGTCCTATGCCAGAAGGCTGTGGCTCATGGGCCAATCCGGTAGGACTTATCTTTTCACGATTTTTCCTGCTTGAGTATACCCTCCTAGTATCCTTGGTGTCGTCTGTTGGAGATCCACAGACATGAGACATCGTCCTTGTTGACACTCCATGGTGGATGGGGAGCTAGGAGGGTGAATCGTATATATTTCAACCATGGCACCCCCACTAAAAAAACGTACACACGAATCTGACGATTCGTCGTCTTCAGAAGATGAAGTCAAAACAACTTTCACCAACCCTGATAATTGGCCTCGATTCCTGGTAATGTGTGCACCTGATGGTGGCCCTCTCAAGTCAAATCCCATAGAGGGTTTGGCTGGAGAGGTGAAAGAAATCAAAAAGTTGCGATCTGGTTCCTTGCTGATTGAATGCAGGAAAGAAATCCAATCTAAGATTCTCCGAAAAACCACATTGTTAGCTAATGTTCCTGTGGAGGTGTCCCCTCACAGGACATTAAATCATAGCAAAGGCATCGTCCGTGATATTGGACGTTGCCTTTCTGACATGAGTGAACATGACATTGTCACAGAATTACATTCTCAAGGCGTTACTCATGTCAAACGCTTCACTGCTAAAAAGAACAATGAACTATTCCAAACAAATACCTATTGCTTTCTTAGTAAACATCCAATGGCGTTTGCTTTCATATTTGACCAATTGTCCTGAACCTCTGACAGAACCTCTGACGGTAGATGCGTCAGTATATCACCATGTTTATTACCTTATGTCCTATAGATCAAGGAATATAAGTTTATTCTGACGTTTGACATCTGTTATAGTGGTGTACAGCGTTGAAAAAATCAGATATTTAGACAGAACTGAACTCGGTCCTTTCTATAACTAATTATTGAAGCAACTTTCATTTGAGGTTTTGAGTAAATGAATGATTTGGGTTGTATGCCGCTTTTAGCTATATTCCAGCAGTATCACGGCGAGCGACACCAGGAATGGGCTTCACACATTGTATACATATGGGGAATCGAGCACTGGCCTTCGGCATGACGAGCGGACGCTTTAACCACTGCGCTACCCCATCGCCTCTTGAGGTTTTGATATCAACGTGATATTAATTGCCCTGGTCTCATATACTTTCAGAGGAAGTCTTTCCTTGATAGTATTTAGGATCAAGGTTAATCCTTAACACGAGGGTTTGGTGATACATTTGCTGAACTCAGCAATATCTCTCTGCTTGTACGGATGTCTATGGAGGTATCATAATGCTCAAGTAAATTCGTTTGGTTGTGTTGCATGTGAAATTAGTGTGAACTAAAATCACAGATTACCCAGAAAGAGACATATCAAAACTTCGTCACCATTTTGTCACCATTTCTTTACAATTGAGAATATGCTCTTACACATTCGGGGCAGTGGGGTAGCTGACAGGTTATAGTGTCCCAGGACCCAGGTTTGATTCATGGGTACAACGTGCGAAGCCCTTTCCTGGTGTATCCGTGTCAAATGATTAGAAATTGTCTCTATGCAGATTATCTCCATTTTTCGACAGTCACGAGTTTCGCTGCACCCTACAAATCATCAGATAGCCAACTGTCGTCAATGTGCTCAATGTCGAAAGTGGGAACATAGTCGTTAGTCACGTGCCATGTATCCGGATAATACTAGATTCAGCTGGCACTTGCTTGATAGGCGTGGTCGTGTCTGGCGACGTCCAAACAGACGCAATGTCAATGTCAGTCTGAGACTTCATGACAGACAGAGAATCGGTTATCGCACCAGGATTCAGCGAACGCCAATCCCTATTGGGCAAGGAAGGGTTAATAGCACACTGGCTTTCTTTGTTGTTCAAGGTATGTTTTGTCAGGAGATACAATGGGCAGTGGGTTAGCCTAGTGGTTAAAGTATCCGAAGAACGCCGGGTTCGATTCCCCACATTGGTACAATGCGTGAAGCTCATTTCTGGTGTCCCCCTTTGTGATATTACTGAAATATTGCTAAAAGCGGTGTAAAACTAAACTCATTCGCTCAGAAGATACACCGTCACATTCACCTACAGCAGCACAGCGTCCGTTGTGAGTGAGTCAGTGAGCGCTTGAACCACTAGGCTACCCCAATCGATCAACAGCATCCATAGAAAACTATGCCCAGCAATAAACCCAGACTTCTCTTCACTTGAACATGTCTTTACCATAAGCGTGCGAAGTTTGTATCAAGGCCGATGCGCGCTTTGGCTGAACTTGGTCACTCACTGCAAGGGGATCAACAACGGCTATTTGGTATCCCTGAAATCGCCATTTGATATGTCGAGTGAATGACAGTTTTACGAATTGTGGCGGTTTTTTCCAACAAGTTATCCAGCTATCGTCTCATTTGTTTACTCACTCCTTTCTGTAACCTCCAAGAAGACACGTCACCCTCTCGATGAATGTTCTGTGAGTAAATATTACCAACAAATCACACTCGTAAAGAATGAGGTGATTTGAGAAAAATACTAACATTGTTTTCGAAATCGTAAAAAAAATCGTTAAAAAATACACAATCATTTGGACAATACAGAACAGCTAATAAAATCGTGATGCCTGATTTAAGGTCTTCAATAAGGAAAAGGGCATGAACGGACAGAGATTAAAATACTCACGTGCGTTTGTTTATATATCCGCTTCTCTGGTTTCTGATCGAGTTGTCTCTGTCGGCGAATTTGCGGACTTGGTTTTGAGATTTTCCGTTTACTTTCCAAAATTTGATTTTATTTTAAATGCAGTGATTTGTTTCTCGTAGCTTCAAGTAATTTCCCGTTGCTTCGAATATTTTCACGTTGCTTCGAATATTTTCAAGTTTCTGTTTTGAAATTTGGAATATTTCTTCGTTGCCTCAAATGTTTTGTTTCAAGTTTCTTGCAAAAACTTGAAATCCCGAGTATTTACCGAGAAATTAATCGAAGCAACGAGAAATTAATCGAGAAATTAGTTGAAGGAACGACAGCACTAGGCTATCGTACTGCTGATAGCTTTACTGCTTTTGTGTGCTACTGACATGAAGTAGATATGTCGGTGGTGGGGGGGTTTGCCGTTGGGATGTTGAAAATATCAGTGTTTAACAGTCGGGTGTCTGTTGTGGTAGAACTGAATGGTGACCATTCGGCTGGTAGTAAAGCTGCTGCCTTTTCTGGTCGCACGTCACGATCCGAGTTCTGTGTTGCACTTGGTCCGATCTGGTCGAATTATTTGCACTATACACAAACGTTTCTGAATGTCACAATTTATATTCTTGCTGGCACTTCCCGGTTCGTTCAGTAGCAATACAGATCGTACCTTTGTAACAACCTTCACGTCACCAAACAAACCTTTAATGTTTAGTTTAGATACAACAAAACAGCAAGACCCTAAAACACGAAATGATGACACGAACAACGCTTTATTTCAAAAGTGGAGAGCTTTTACACAGAGGAGACTCAGCATTATTTCAGCAATACTGTGACTGTGAAAATTGTACATTATTACAAACAAATTTAGACAATATAAATACCTCTGTTTGATTGGCATTTTAGAAGTTGATGAATAGTAAGAGAAGTGTTATACTTTGTGGATGACAACGTCTTTAGTATATTGAGATATGATGCTTTAGTATATGCCATTGTTACATTGTAAAGCAGGAGTGTGAAAAGTATCATAACTTTCATACTATAAATACCAGTCGACAATGAACAGTAAAATAACTAGACTACCACATGAATACACAATGCCATTAAGAAAGTGGTCAAATGTAACACGTTATATTTGGGATTACACTTTTTCAGCAAAGCACAACTTCTAGCACTTTTGTTGGGTTGATTCCCATTCCTGTTGTCTTTCGTCGTGATATTGCTGGAAATTAGCTAAAAGCGGAGTAAATATTATTCACTGATTGTGGCAGCATTCTAGTTTTCATTCTGAATCTGTGAAAGTTTAATGTAACACATGTTAAATTTGGGATTACATCTTCTCAGTAAAGTAGTTCTAGTATTTTTGTTGGGTGGAATCCCATACAGATTCAGCAACCTAATCGCCAGGACACAAAGTCAGCCGTCTACACCACCACCGCACATGCTACCCTAAAATCTAGCTGGATTTACCCACACCCTTCAGCTCTTGGTGGTTTTGATACATTTAGCTCTGAATGTAAGGAACACATATTCTAGGATTATAAACAAATAAATCTACTTCTCTAACTAGGAATGATGTAGATCATAAATGCAAATTCACACACATATGTCTAGTGTTGTACGTGTATCCTGGCGAGATAACCTTCGTGCACAGTGAGAGATTTATCCTACCCGATGTTGCATGGACGGCCCTTTGCCAAACTGGTTGGGTTTTGTTGTTGTTTAACGCCACACCGAGCAATGGTAGTCGCCTCTTTCGACAAGCATGGGTCACTGATGATAGTTTTGTTTGGCTTCAACAGAGAAAACATGACAAATAACAAACTCTGAAGTGGTGGAGGAGGATTCATGCCTTCTAAAGGAGCATTCATATCAGTTGCCTTCAGTCTATAATGTAGGGATGGCTATCGATATTGATCATAGAGGTCGATAATTGTTAACTAAATGTCGATCGATTATCGGTAAAATACTTTGAGCAAATATGAAAAAAACTATCTGAAAGAAATTAATACATTTCACATCACTGGTGAGTAGTGACATGTTTTTGCATGGATTATAAACAAAACAGCACCCTGAACATAATTTAGAAGCAGACTATGATTAATGTCCTAAATATGTATATTGTGTCAGAAAAGTAAAATTTGTTTCTGTCACAAAAGTTAGTTTACACAAATTTCATATTGATAATCATTAATATGTTTTCCTATCGACGCTATTATCTATCGTTTTAGCCAGCCCTACTATTATGTGGTATGAATATGTAAACATCTCTAACACACAGTGATAGAGTCCAGTGTAATTCCTGAGTGCTGCTCACCGTGACTCACATGGATGACCTGCCGATTTCCAAACATTGTACAATATGTTCGGTCTCTGTAATGAATATCGACTGATTGATTTGCTAACTTTCATACGGTTCGATCTGCCGATGTTAATGTCAATAATGATAATAGAATATTTGTAAAGCGCATATATCCATGCGTATGCATGCTCAAAGCGCACAAGTATAAATTCAAGTAAGGCAAAGAGCTACAGTTCAAAGTCTATCTTGAACATGTGTGTTTTTAGATTGTATTTAAAGTATGAAAGTCACAACAGTCTCTGAGACTGTGGGAAACTGTTCCAGGCCATTGATCCTGCATGGTTCCTGCATGGTTTCCATACAACAAGCGATAATATCTCGCGCTATTTTGTTTCCATGGCATCAAAATGTCAAGCAGTTATCTGCTGCCTGATTCTATGTGAAAAGACGGTAATGTCAAAGCGAAGAAAAAGAGAAGTTGTTGGACGAAAGATTGAATTCTCCGTCGTGACATCCACGGAGCATACAACCATATCATTAAAGAACCTTCAGTAACGCATGCTTGTCATAAGAAGCGAATAACGGGATCGGTGGTCAGGCTCGCTGACTTGGTTGACACATGTCATCGGTTCCCAATTGCGCTGATCGATGCTCATGCTGTTGATCACTTGATTGTCTGGTCCAGACTCGATTATTTACAGATCGCCGCCATATAGCTGGAATATTGCTGAGTGCGGCTTAAAACTAAACTCACTCACTCACTCAGAGCTTTTATGTGAACATTCACCAAGGGACAAAAAAACGCAATGTGATTGGCCGTGCCTCATCCTACTTGCAGAATAACTGAAACAGGCTCTACACACGCCACACATCGATGTGGGTTCGAT
Source organism: Haliotis rubra (assembly GCF_003918875.1). Classification (NCBI taxonomy): domain Eukaryota; kingdom Metazoa; phylum Mollusca; class Gastropoda; order Lepetellida; family Haliotidae; genus Haliotis; species Haliotis rubra. Next base: position 140,505 of record NW_025765454.1, on the reverse strand, counting down.
TTGTACCGTTTGTTGACCTCGATTATGAACTCGAAAAGTCTCAGTCGAATTCGGTATTTGAATTCGGCAGGACCACCCGTGTGGTACATCCAGGTACCCAGAAAGGATGCAGCGTCTGCGGTGATCGTGTGTCTAGTAGGCAATGCAAGTAAAGTTCTTCTCTCTAATGCACATTTGAGAACATTTCGTTGAGGGTAGTTTTCTGCTTGCATCAACATCGCTGTGACCACGGATATACATTCCGTGGTATTTTATGAAACTTACACCATAAGATTTGCAACCTGGGGAATAGATTGTAGGATCACACGTATTGTGTTGACCATAGAGCTTTCGTACAGAGGAAATTAGTTCTTTGTTTAACACAGGGATTTAATTGTGATGTTAAAGAGTACCATGTTATTGGTTGGAGGCGCATACACCTCAAACCTTAAAATGAGGCGAACCGGTGAAATTCCTCTCTCTATAGATACACTTGGAATATTCAAAATGAAGTTTCAGCCAATGATACTTAGTCTCTTTGTATTTTGGTAATTCCAAATGACCAATGAACATAGCTGTAGCAAACTAGGAGCCACGTGAGCTCGTGGGTAATCCGAAATAATTGTCTTACCTTAAACCCGAAATCAATTTTCCTATAAATCTCTAATTTAAACACATTCTGTGTTTATACTGATCAAAAACATTCAGAAACGCATGCACTTTTAATTCAAAACAATTTTACACGTAATAGAGCACACTTGTACTACTTCAGTGTATAATTTAGAATTGCAGAAACGGAAAATCTATTCCATTTTAGCAGCAACCATTAGGTTTGCCTTGAAATAAGCGAAAGGCCGACCCGTGGAGAGGCGTGTTCAGTAACAGTACCCCGCGTGTTGAGCGCTGAACGTACATGTTATACCATCTTAATAATTACAGTGCGAGCCCACGCCCGCTTATAGAAGCTGGCCCGGCAGAGGCACTATATAGGACCCCACTTATAGAAGCTGGCCCGGCAGAGGCACTATATAGGAGGCACCCGTGAAGGGCCACCTCCTCGTGGTGGGTGCTGGGTCACGCTAAGCGCCCTTCAACCCCCCCGTTGTGGACCCGGGGGGATATTTGGTCCACCAACCCGTTTGCCGTGGGTTGCGCCCCTGTGTCGGTGGAGGACGGGAGGCTGGTGGTTGAGGGCACTGGTCCCAGGAATAGCGTTCCTTTGCCCAACACACCACTTTGCCCCTTACTTCACCTAGACGGGTGGTTGAATGGGCCCGGTTCAACCAATCGGCTGGTCATGCCGAGCCCTGAGCACTTAAATTTCATTGCTCTATAATTATTTGGCTTGGTTTTTGGAGACATTACTGACTTGTTCGTTTCTCTATGTTATATGATAAATAGATTTTCAAATTTGAAAAATTGCCTAGATGCTGGTGCCAGAAGGCGGTGGCTCATGGGCCAATCCGGTAGGACATATACTTTTCAAGATATATTCCTGCTTGAGTATACCCTCCTAGTATCCTTGGTGCCGTCTGCTGGAGACCCACAGACTTATGGCATCGTCCCTGTAGACACTCCATGGTGGGTGGGGAGCTAGGAGGGTGAATCATATTTGATATAACCATGGCACCCCCACAAAAAAAAAACGTTCGCACGAATCTGATGATTCGTGCTCTTCAGATGATGATATTGTATTATCTCAAAACAACCTTGATCATTGGGCACGATTTCTTGTTATGTGTTCCCCTGATGGCAGTCCTGTCAAACTAAATCCCTTTGCCATCGCACAGGGCATTGAAGGCTTAGCTGGTGAAGTACAAGAGGTTTAAAAAGCTTCAATCGGGACATCTGCTTATCGAATGCAAAAAAGCAAATCCAGTCTCAAATTCTACTTTCAACGAAATCACTGGCCAACGTTTCTGTCGAGGTTTCTCCTCTTAGAACTTTAAACACCTGTAAAGGAATTGTCCGAGATGTTGGGCGATGCCTGTCAGATATGGATGTATGTGATATAATTTCAGAACTACATTCACAAGGTGTTCTTGATGTAAAACGATTTACTATCAAGAAAGACAATGAAATCACAAAAACTAATACCTACTTATTCACGTTTGGTGTTCCAACACGTCCCGACTCACTCAAAGCAGGTTATTGTCGTTTAAGGGTCGACGCCTTTATTCCAAATCCTCTAAGGTGCTACTGTTGTCAAAAGTATGGACATGGCTCTCGATCATGCCGCAACCCAGCTGCCTGCCATAGATGTGGTGGAACATGTGCAGACAGCGCATTATGTGACAAATCCCCCTTTTTGTGTGAACTGTTCTGGCAATCATCCTTCTTCATCCAAAGATTGCCCAGCGTGGAAACAACAATCCACAATTTCCCGAGTCAAGCATGAACGCAACATCTCTTTCCAAGATGCAAAAAAAAGATTGTTCTCGCCCAAGAAACACCTGGGCCATCGTATGCTGCTGCTGTTTCCATTTGTCCTCCAGCTCCTAATACAGCTTCTAGAATAATTTCAGTCCATTCAGTAGGTTGTCAGACGGACTTCACATGGACTGAATCCTCTGCTCCAGTATTACTTTCTGCTAAAATCCCAGAAAAACCGTCTCATCGGACATCTGCTTCACAAACAACGATTCAGCCTTCTAAAGGAAAGAAACCCAATGCAAATGTCAATTATTCGAAGCAAAATCAACGTTCTGATCGTGAACCCAAAGCACAGAAAAATACTGTTTCTCTGTTCAATAAGTTTGGGGTGTTTGAGGACATGGATATTTCCTCTCCTCAGAGCACCCGCTCCTGGAGTCATTCTCCAAAGAAAAAAGACCGTGAGCGGTCTCCTATAACTCCACCATAATGTCTAACCATACATTAGTACAGTGGAATTGTAGAGGTCTTAGGAACAATTTTAATGATTTACAACTCTTAATTCAAGATTTTAAACCATCGGCTGTCTGCTTACAAGAAACATACTATAGAGACACTGACAAATTAGATGTGAGAGGGTATACTTCTTATAATGTCTTTTCACCTCCTGGAGCTAAAGCTACTGGAGGTTCTTCAATCCTGATGAAACGTGGTGTCATCCATAGCCCTGTCCCTCTTACTACTCCCCTTCAAGCTGTTGCTGTCCGTGCAACTTTGCACGTTGTTATTACATTGTGTTCTCTGTATCTTCCACCGTCCTCGTCTCTCCAACAGTCTGAACTTCAAGCTCTCTATGACCAACTCCCCAAGCCCTGTATTATCATGGGCGATTTAAATGGACACAATCCTCTTTGGGGTAGTTCTCAGACGAATACAAAGGGGAAGCTCTTGGAAGATTTTATTTCTAATAATAACTTATGTATATTTAATGGTGGATCAGCCACTTACTTACATCCTGGTTTTGGAACATATTCTGCACTTGATCTGTCTCTTACAGATCCCAATATTTATAACGAATTTGAATGGTCAGTCCACGATGACCTGTGTGGAAGTGACCATTTCCCCACAATACTTTCAGCTATAAACCCGAATGTTGATCCACCTGCCACAAGGTGGATTTTTAGAAAGGCCAACTGGCCTTTATTTCAAACACTGTGTACTGACAACTTGAAATCTGAATTTTTGTGCAATGCTCTAGATCCAATCCAGTTATTCTCTGATACACTAAAGACTATTGCTGATGAAACCATACCTAAGTCCTCTGCAATTCCTCATATTCGTAAACCAAGGTTTAATAATGACTGTAAACAGGCCAGAAAGAATAGGAAAAAGGCAGAAAAATATTTTCGCCGACATCCTACAGTCCATAATTTAGAGAGAGTTAAAATTTTAAATGCCAAGGCTCGACGCGAATTTAAACAAAATAAGCGCCAGTCTTGGCGAAACTATGTTTCAAAAATTAATTCCCGCACACCGATGTCAAAGGTGTGGAACATGATTCAACGAATAAAAGGCAAAGGCTCAAAGTCTACTGTCCACCATTTGAAGGATGGTGATAATTTATTGACGGATAAGGCTGATATTGCCAATAAGCTTGGTGAGACTCTCGCCAAACATTCTTCTTCGTCCAATTATGTCCCTGAATTTCAAACATACCAGAAACAGCAGGAGAAGAAGCGACTTAATTTTACGTCGGATAATGGCGAAGACTATAATGAATTATTTTCATTACATGAGCTCCACACTGCCCTTGAGCAAGCTCATGATACGGCAACAGGGGCTGCTGATATCCATTATCAGCTCTTGAAGCATTTGCCAGAATCAAGTCTGGAAACGCTGCTTAATATCTTTGATACAATATGGACCTCAGGAAATTTCCCGACTTCCTGGCGTAATGCCATTGTCGTCCCAATTCCAAAACCTGGCCGGGATCATACTGATCCGTCTAATTACAGACCAATCTCTTTAACGAGTTGTGTTTGTAAAACCATGGAACGAATGGTAAATAATAGATTAACATGGTATCTTGAAACCAACAACCTTATAACCAATATTCAATGTGGTTTCAGAAAAAAATCGTAGTACCATTGATCATTTGGTACGCTTGGAATCCTTTGTTAAAAATGCCATAGTGAATAAACAACACGCAGTGTCAATTTTCTTTGATCTCGAGAAAGCCTACGATACCACCTGGAAGCATGGCATTTTGAAGGATTTACATGATTTTGGTTTAAGGGGTCGATTACCTCTTTTTATATCACAGTTTTTAAAAGACAGGCAATTTCAAGTCCGAGTGGGTTCAACCCTGTCTGACCATTACAATCAGGATCAGGGTGTCCCACAAGGCAGTATTTTGTCTGTCACTTTATTTAGCATTAAGATCAACAGTTTATCCAAGGTTTTAAACGATTCCATTGATGGATCACTTTTTGTGGATGATTTTAACATTTCTTGTCGCGGTAAGAATATGCATACTATTGAACGGCAACTGCAGTTGTGTTTAAATAAAATAAATAAATGGTGTCTTGAAAACGGCTTTAAATTTTCTAAATCAAAACCCAATTGTCTACACTTCTGTAGAAAATATAAGCCTCATAAAGACCCAGAACTGTTTTTAAATGGCACTCCCATCAAAGTTGTAAAAGAGGCCAAATTCTTGGGTCTGATTTTCGACTCTCATTTAACCTTTCTTCCACATATTAAATCCCTAAAAACTAAATGCCTGAAGGCACTCGATTTATTGAAAGTCGTGTCTAATTCAAAGTGGGGAGGGGATCAAGCTACGCTCCTACACCTTTACAGATCACTTGTCCGCTCGAAGCTTGATTATGGATCCATCGTATATGGTGGAGCCTGTAAAAGCAACTTAAAACTCTTAGATTCAGTCCACCATCAAGGTCTGAGACTTTGTCTTGGGTCTTTTAGAACTTCTCCTATTGTTAGTCTCTATGTTGAGGCTGATGAGCCATCTCTTACCCAACGTCGTATCAAACTCTCTTTACAGTATATAACAAAACTCTATTCTAACGAGTCTAATCCTGCATTTAACTGTGTTTTCAATCCTTCTTATGAGGAGTTGTACAACAAAAAGCCTTCTCTTGTTCCGCCTCTTGGTTTAAGAATTAAACCATTTCTTTCTGCTGCCGGCATTGAGCTGGAAAATATAGCTCCTTCCCGTCTTCTTTCTTCTCCGCCTTGGCAATTGGTTAGGCCACAAGTTGACCTAACATTAACAGCATTTAAAAAAAGCAGAAACTAATGAATTACAATATAAACAAGAATATCATCAATTAAAAAGTCAATATAATACATATAAATCCTTATTTACAGATGGATCCAAGGATGGTGGCGCGGTGGCATGTGCCACTGTCATTGGATCCAGAACAATATCTTCTCGTTTACCAGATAACAGCTCTATTTTTACAGCAGAAGCAAACGCCATCTTAACAGCTCTTAAATATATTAATAAACACCGTAAATATAAACAATATATCATCTTTTCAGATTCTCTTTCTTGTCTTCAGGCTATTAAAAATATTTCTTGCAAACATCCACTTTTATTAGAAATTATTGAATTGAATAATGAGCTTGCTACTGGCCAGTGTGACATCGTCTTTTGTTGGTTACCCAGCCACGTTGGCATTTCTGGGAATACCATGGCTGATCTTGCTGCCAAGGCAGCACTCAACAAATCTGTGACACCACTTCTTATTCAATACTCTGATTATAAAGCTGGCATTAGAACTTACATCCGTGATCTGATGCAGAAGAAGTGGGACGCCCAAGTAGGTATTAATAAATTACATGCAATAAAACCCTATATTGGTTACACCTACTTGGGTTGTCAGTCCAGATTTGAAGAGGTCATTATGCGACGATGTCGCATTGGCCATACCAGATATACTCATGAATATTTATTGAAAGGCGAAGATCCTCCAGTTTGTATCCCTTGTGATGAAGGATCACAGTCAAGCATGTCTTGCTTGACTGCATTGAATATTCCATCACAAGGGATAAGTATTTTAATGTCAAAACATTGAAGGATCTTTTTAATAATGTTAGTTCTCATTTAGTTATTGCCTTTTTAAAAGAATTAGATTTGTTAACAGATTTGTAAATAGCTAAATATTTTATTATTGGAAGTTTGAATTAGTAACATAGATTGTTAGTGGCTGTATCCTCGAGGGGGGGTTAAAGTACTGTAAAATTATTGTCCTCCTGAGAGGGTACGTAAGTCCTAAAACATTCAAAGTCAATTTCAACTTTCCGTTTTTTAATCGTAGAATATTTGTAATTTTAATGTATGGCTAGATATGTCTTAATTGCTAACGGCTGAGGGGATGATATAAATCCAGCTAGGGCCCATGCAGGAAGCAAATGTACTGTAAGTCCCCATGGTCCCTAGTATGGTGATCTACCTTCAGTTGTTAGCGATCTATAGCCCATTTTTTAGATTGTGTTGTCCCCTATGGTTAAAATGTTTTAGATTCAATTACTAGTTTTACATATATATATCTGTGATAATCTAGTTGCTTTACTGTCCTTCGATGACAGGTTTTATAATATATACATATTCCATTACAATGTAAGATGTTCTCGTCACGATATGGCTGAAATATTGCCGATGTGACGTTAAATATTAACTCACTCACTCACTCACTCATTATTCGGTCATAATCGGACCTTAGTAAGGTATTGCAGCTTCCGTGCATTGTATTGAATTAATTAGTTCTTTGTATATACAAATCAACAATTGTACGAAATTAAAAGTTGGGTTAACTTAGAATTTTAGTTTGTTTTCATTCCAGTGCAAAACAAAATGGTAGCAGAGCGTGGTTAGGTTAGGTAAGGTTAGGTAAGGTTAGATTAGTTGCAGGTTAGTTCAGTTGCAGGTCAGGTTAGTTTGTCATCATGTCGGAGAAATCGAGCAAGCAAAAAGCTTTAAAGGATGAGGAAAAGGTTTCTAAAATAGACGTTGGTGACACAATTAAAGAAACAAAAAGCAGCAGCTAAAACTGCTTTTACAAAATGTAAGAACAAGTTGTATAACTTGATAGAACAAGTTGATGTTCCTTCCCGTCGGGGGGGTAAGAGATGTAATTGACAAGGTAAGTTCACTTCATCTTAAGACAGTGAATATCATGGTTGATTTGATTCAGGCATATTCAGATAGCGGGGACACGGAAAACAAAAGTCATGTCTACAAAGAACTTGCGTCCGTGGAAGGGACTAATGAAGATGTTGTTACAATGGCACAAGCATATTTGAATGACAGATCAGATGCTGCTTACAGAAGTAGCATACGAACAGGTTTGTCAATGCTATTCCATTCTCGAGATCAGACAAAACAAAAAACACAGTATAATAAAAATGTAGACTCCAAACAGAACAGTGACATTGAACAAGGCATAGATAAGAACGTGGTCACGGGAAAACATGAGAAGAAAGTCGAATGTGTAGATCACAAGTTGAATGTGGTTGAAAGTTCTGGAGCACAATATGATGTTCGCAGAAGAACGAATCCTGTCCCAACACAACTTGAGCTTGGTGTAGATATGTGGAAACAACTCAAAAGAGTGTCCATACCCACATTTAATGGCGACATTAAAATGTATGAGAACTGGAAAGCAGCATTTGTAGCTTGTGTGGACATGGCGCCAGCCACACCCGAATACAAACTGTTACAACTAAGACAATGTCTTACCGGGGACGCATTGAAAGTGATAGCGAGTTTTGGTCATAGTGCGGCTGCATATGACATCGCATTGGAACGTCTTGAACGCAGATATGGTGGCAAAAGACGCAACATTGCTTTGAAGTTAGAAGAGATTACAAAGTTCAGACGAATAAGGGCAGGTAATGCAATGGACGTAGAGAAGTTTGCAGACTTGCTTGATATTTTAGTGGCAAACCTCAGAGAATCGGACAAGTTAGAAGAGTTGGGTGATGGGACCTTATACTCACAATTACTAAAGAAATTAACAGAATCCATGGTAATACAATATCAGAGGTGGATATTTGAGACCCAGAGACAAGTCTGTTGAAGTCCTTAGGGAATGGATTCTGCAAGAATCAGAATTTCAGGTCATTGCCAGTGTGGGGTTGCTGAAAAGCAGAGGTCACATGAACGTAAAACATCGGGTAAAAATGGGACTTTCTTTGGCAATAAAGAGAATAAAAATCAAACAGGTCAATGTCAAATGTTCAAAGCATTGAGCGTTAGTAGGAGGTGGGAGGTTGCAAAAAAGGTTGAATCTTTGCTTCCGTTGTTTAGGCTCCAACCACCGTTGTAGGAGTTGCACTAGGTTTAGTGAATGTGGGATAGGTGGTTGTTCAGCAAATCACAATCGCTTACTTCACACTGATAGGAAAATAAGGGACTGGACAGATGGTGCAAGGGTAAGTCGCCCCCTAAATCCAGTAGATGAAACACAAACAACCAGAACGGCTACTTCTCGGTGTGACATGTCATACACAGCATTGAGAACTGTCCCAGTAGTTCTCAAAAAATTGACATCGCAGGATTACAGTCAATACTCTCTTAGATGATGCAAGTACGCAGACATACATAAATGAAGATATAGCTGCAGAACTTGGGTTACAAGGACATTATCAGAAAGTGTCAGTGAATGTTCTAAATGGTAGAAAGGAGAGTTTTGTATCAATGACTGTTAATTTTGGGCTAGAAAGCATTGATGGTTCAGTTGTTGTATCAATGTCAGCTCTTACAACAACAAAAGTTACAGGCAAAATGCAAGTAGTAGACTGGGAGAAACATGGACACAAATGGAAACATTTGAATCACATCAAATTTCCAAAACTTAGTTCTCGTACTGTGGTTGATGTCCTCATAGGCATTGACTACATTGATCTTCATCGTTCATATGAAGAGGTAAGTGGTGGTCAAGGAGAACCTGTTGCAAGACTTACACCTCTTGGGTGGACATGCATAGGACGTGTTCATGGTGAAAATGAAACACATTTTGCAAGTACTTTTCTCACTGATAGCAATAGAACAGAATTGCAGAATCTAAACGCTTTAGTGCACAAGTTCTGGGAAGTAGATGACTTTTCATGTATCACAATGAATGACTACAATGATGATGAATTGTCTGCAGTTCAAAAAGTTAAACACACACTTCATTACAACAATGGTCATTACCAAGTAGGTATACCTTGGAGATATGACAATCAGAGGTTACCAGATAATTATATGATGGCTTTCAATCGTATTCTTAGCACTGAGCAGAAACTGTCGAAGGACAAAGAGTTGGCTGAAGCTTATTGCTCAGTTCTAGATCATTATGTGCAAAAGGGATACATTCGTAAATTATCATCAGAGGAAACTGAGAGTAAATGGTTTCTACCTCATTGTCCAGTAGTCCGTCCAGACAGAATTACAACCAAAGTACGCATTGTATTCGATGCCTCTGCCAAGTGTCAGGGAGTTTCACTCAATGACATAATACATCCAGGACCGAAGTTGCAGAATGATCTTTTGAAATCTTGCTTCGTTTTAGGAAGCAGCCCATACACTTGTTTGTGACATCTCAGATGTACCTACAATTGAGGTGAAACCTGAAGATCTTAAATACCTACGGTTTCTATGGCGATCCATGAATTCAAATGAAGAACCACAAGTGTATGAGTTTAAAAGAGTGTTGTTCGGGTTGAATTGTTCACCATTCTTAGCGCAATACGTTTCACAAGAACATGCAAAAGCACATCAGAGTGAATTTCCACTGGCTGCTGAGACTGTAACAAACTTCACGTATATGGACAATAGTATGGATTCGGTAGAAGATGACATGACTGGGATAGAGCTGTACATTCAGCTGAGTGAGCTATGGTGCATAGCAGGTAAACATAAACAAAAATGCATTACCTTCAGTGAAAACGCTAGGTCTTATGTGGATTGCAAATGATGATGAGTTCAGTTTCTGTATGAATGTTCCTGAAGACATTGTGAGAATGACCAAGCGAATGTTTCTCAGTGAAATAGCAAGGATCTTTGATCCGCTTGGACTCTTGACACCTTTCAACATTGTGGGGAAGATGATGATTCAAGAGATGTGGATATCAGGTTTCGGATGGGACAAAGAGCTTGATCCGGATCTGAATCTTAGAACTTTGAATGGGTAAATGAGGTTAAAGAGTTATGCAATATCACAGTACCACGGTGCTTGAGAATCAAATCTGAAATAGAAAACAAAACAGTTCATGTATTTGCAGATGCATCACAAGATGCATATGGGGCAGCAATATATGCAGTCTATACTTACCAGAGTGGGGAAGTGGTGAGTCGTTTAGTAACATCCAAAAGCAGGGTTGCTCCTCTTCAATCTGTAAGCATTCCAAGAATGGAACTGATGGCGGCAGTCCTTGGGGTAAAATTGTTTTTTGCTTCAGCAAATTGTTAGAAATGTCCACTGTCAACACATATTTTGGTGTGACAGTATGAATGTGTTATGTTGGATAAAAAGCCAGAGTAGAAATTACAAGTCTTTTGTGCCAAATAGCATTGGTTACATTCAGGAACATACCAGTCCCTGTCAGTGGAAATATGTTCCATCTCGGTTAAATCCTGCAGACATACTTACCAGGGGTACATCAGTGAAGACCATAGCCAGTAGTACATGGCTGACAGGACCAGCATTTCTGACACTCACAGAAAATGAATGGCCAGAACAATTAGTTGGATTTCAAAGTGATAATACTTTAGAAATGAAGAAACTGTCCAGGAAAAGGGAACTTGTTACACTAATGTGTGAAGGTGAGGATGATACATGGCGTCCTCATCCATCCAGATACTCTGACTGGAAGCGGTTGACTAGAATATATGCTTGGGTATGCAGATTTGTTACCAATGCAAGTATTGCACCAAGATTACGACACCTGGGCAATTTGGAGGTTGAGGAAATCGAAGATGCTGAAATGAGAATCATCAGTCAGATACAACAACAGGAATTTGCAAAAGAGTTTTCTGCTCTAAAAAACGGAAAAGAGATTCCAAAGATAGCAAACTTATTGGACTTCAGCCAATAATCGATGAAGAAGGATTAATCAGATGCAGTGGCAGGCTGAAATATGCTGATTTCTTGGGGAGCACGAGTTCCAATAATCTTGCCTCGAAAAAACTGGGTGACAAGACTTATTGTGAAACATTACCACGAAACCGGTAAGCATGCAGTAGGTACTAATAAAACTTTAGCTGCTCTATCCTCAAAGTACTGGGTCATTGCTGCTCGTGAAGATATTCGCGCTTGGGAGACAGAACGTGCCTTTTGTCGGAGACAACCGCGACCTCAGATTATGGCTCCACTTCCAAAGCAGAGAGTTAGCTATTCACTGAGAGCATTTACACAAGTTGGAGAGGACTACGCAGGGCCTTTTTTGACTATTCAAGGAAGGTCAAAGAAGAGACAAAAAAGATATTTGTGTCTTTTCACGTGTTTGTCTACTAGGGCTGTACATCTGGCCATGTCATATGGTCTCGATAGTGACTCGTTTTTTAATGCTTTCTTCCGCATGACAAACAGACGAGGAATGCCAAAAGAAGTAGTATCCGCTAACTTTGTAGGTGCTGTGAAAGAATTGCGAGATCTGGTTAAACAACTTGATGTGACTGCTAAATCATCCTTGGCTAATAAGGGAGACATCTGGATATTCAACCCTCCTCATGCACCACATTTTGGTGTTGTATTTGAATGTATGATTAAGTTAGCAAAAAGAGCTATCTTTGCCATTCTGGGTAAAGGCGATGTCACGGATGAAGAGGTAAAAACAGCATTTACTGCCGCAGAAGCACTCATCAATTCTCGACCCCTCACTTATCAAAGTGCGAACTGCCAAGATGATGTACCTTTAACTCCAAATCATCTTATGCACGGACACGTTGGTGGAATATTTGCTCCAGATAGTGTTGATACAACGCCATACAACCCCAGAAAAGATGGAGACGAATAAAAGAGCTGGTGAAGCACCTCTGGAGGAGGAGGTTGAGGGACCTCCTACCAACTCTTCAAGTCAGAAAGAAGTGGAGAGAGGCTAACCGCAATCTGAAGGTAAATGACGTCGTCATCGTAGTGTCACCAGATTCTCCACGTGGAAGCTGGCCTTTGGGGAGAATCGTCAACACATATCCAGGCAAGGATGGACATGTTCGGGTTGTACAAGTAAAGATGGGGAAAACTACGCTGATGAGACCGGTGACAAAGGTATGTCCACCCGAGAGGAACTCGGAGGACGACCTGATAGAACATTCAGCAGATCAGTCATGTGGAGGTCCAGGTGAGATATATTCATGCAAGCAGTGGCTTCATGAGGAACGTCGTCTGGAGAACTCACGAGAGGATCGGCACACTGGAGACGGCTGGAGGATGGATCGTTCGTCTGGAGGATGGATCGTTCGTCGTCTGGAGGATCGTATAGAGGATTGAATTTGAAGGATCGTTGAAAAAGGATTGACTTTGGAAGATTCGAATTAGGATACCAAAGGACCATGTTCGAGGAGCAAGAAACAGGATATGTGTGATGTGATGTGATGTTTATTGAAATGTGCATTTTCATTTTGTGTGATTCATGATTCATGGATATCAACGGAACATCTGTTTGACAGGAGTCTATCATGGAGGGGAGAATGGACTGAAGAACAGTTAATAGAATATTTGAAACACTTCGACCGCGGACACCAGATGCACGTGTTCTTGGTGGATGTATAACAGCTGCGTTTTGGAACTTTCAGTTGTCTTATAGATGTTTTTGTTTTCAGACAATATTGTAAACGCGCGAACACACAACGGTTCGCGGATACGCCACTGCACGTGAATTCCATGCATGTTTCTATTATATAAACGTATTTCGTGATCCTACATCAGTGTGTTAGGGTGTTAGAGTTAGTGTTAGAATGTTAGAGGGTATTAGTATATTAATGTGTTAGAGATTGTTAGTCGAACGAACATCTGTGTTTTAGATGTTACATTATTCGGTCATAATCGGACCTTAGTAAGGTATTGCAGCTTCCGTGCATTGTATTGAATTAATAAGTTCATTGTATATACAAATCAACAATTGTAGGAAAATAAAAGTTGGGTTAAATTAGAATTTTAGCTTGTTTTCATTCAACCGCAAAACACACATTGTCAGTATTTCCAGCCATATCGTGACTAAGAAAGTTGTAAGTTTAGAAATGAATAAAAACAAACTTATATAATATACTTACGTGTCTGCACAGGACAGTAAAACAACTACATTATCACAGAAAAAAAATTGAAGACTAGATATTAAATCTAACTGTTTTAACTATAAATGACAATACAATATACATTAGGCTATAGACTGCCAACAACTGGAGATAGATCACCATACAAGGGACCATGGAACACCATATTGAGATGTTGCAGTTTGTCACATCCGCCTGACTGCTGAAGACCTCTACCAGAGTCTTCTCAGCAACGCATTCTTGTCATAAGGCTGGCTCGCTCAGTTGCTTCCTACACGTTGCCATATACCAGTTGTAAATTCACACTCTGTCTGGCCATCACATGATTGCCATATATACTCTTCAAAATAGTAGTGGCACTTCATGATTGCCATGGTACCCGTGAAGAGCCACTTCCTCGTGGTGGGTGCTGGGTAACGCTAAGTGCTCTTCAACCCCCCGTTGTGGACCCGGGGGTATATTTTGTCCACCAACCCGTTTGCCATGGGTTGCGCCCCTGTGTCGGTTGAGGAAGGGAGTCTGGGAGTCTGGTGGTTGAGGGCACTGGTTCCAGGAACAGTGTTCCTTTGCCCAACACACCACTTCGCCCCTGACTTCACCTAGACGGGTGCTTGAATGGGCCCGCATCAACCAATCGGCTGGTCATGCCAAGCCCTGTGCATGGTAAATATTTTGCACACATTTTGATTTATTCCAAAATATACCGTATAGTCGTGGCGATATTTTTTTGTTGAAAACATAATTATTGAATTGTTACTTTGTCTAGAGTCCTATGCCAGAAGGCGGTGGCTCATGGGCCAATCCGGTAGGACTTATCTTTTCACGATTTTTCTTGCTTGAGTATACCCTCCTAGTATCCTTGGTGTCGTCTGTTGGAGATCCACAGACATGAGACATCGTCCTTGTTGACACTCCATGGTGGATGGGGAGCTAGGAGGGTGAATCGTATATATTTCAACCATGGCACCCCCAATAAAAAAACGTACACACGAATCTGACGATTCGTCGTCTTCAGAAGATGAAGTCAAAACAACTTTCACCAACCCTGATAATTGGCCTCGATTCCTGGTAATGTGTGCACCTGATGGTGGCCCTCTCAAGTCAAATCCCTTTGCCGTATCAAAGGGCATAGAGGGTTTGGCTGGAGAGGTGAAAGAAATCAAAAAAGTTGCGATCTGGTTCCTTGCTGACTGAATGCAGGAAAGAAATCCAATCTAAGATTCTCCGAAAAACCACATTGTTAGCTAATGTTCCTGTGGAGGTGTCCCCTCACAGGACATTAAATTATAGCAAAGGCATCGTCCGTGATATTGGACGTTGCCTTTCTGACATGAGTGAACGTGACATTGTCACAGAATTACATTCTCAAGGCGTTACTCATGTCAAACGCTTCACTGCTAAAAAGAACAATGAACTATTCCAAACAAATACCTATTGCTTTCTTAGTAAACATCCAATGGCGTTTGCTTTCATATTTGACCAATTGTCCTGAACCTCTGACAGAACCTCTGACGGTAGATACGTCAGTATATCACCATGTTTATTACCTTATGTCCCATATAGATCAAGGAATAAAGTTTATTCTGACGTTTGACATCTGTTATAGTGTTGTACAGCGTTGAAAAATCAGATATTTAGACAGAACTGAACTCGGTCCTTTTCTATAACTAATTATTGAAGCAACTTTCATTTGAGGTTTTGAGTAAATGAATGATTTGGGTTGTATGCCGCTTTTAGCAATATTCCAGCAGTATCACGGCGAGCGACACCAGGAATGGGCTTCACATTGTATACATATGGGGAATCGAGCACTGGCCTTCGGCATGACGAGCGGACGCTTTAACCACTGCGTTACCCCATCGCCCCTTGAGGTTTTGAGAATCAACGTGGTATTAATTGCCCTGGTCTCATGTACTTTCAGAGGAAGTCTTTCCATAATAATATTTAGGATCAAGGTTAATCCTTAAAACGAGGGTTTGGTGATACATTTGCTGGACTCAGCAATATCTCTCTGCTTGTACGGGTGTCTATGGAGGTCTGATAATGCTCAAGTGAATTCGCTTGTTTGTGTTACAAGTTCAAATATATGTAGGTGTACATGTGTGTAGGTATAGATGTATGTTGGGAGAGCTGTATGTTGGGATAGTTGTATTTAGGTGTACATGTTTGTAGGGATAGTTGTCTGTAGACGTACATGTATACCATCAAAAAAAAGCATAGGCCAGAAATCTGTTGCAAAATTGTTGTATTTTCAAAAATGTATAACTCGTCCACAAATAGACTTTAGGAAATGATTTTTTACATCCGTTTAGAAGAAAGAAATGTCTATGCAACCAAGTGGATGACAGTATATGTAGGGATAGTATAAGTAGGATGGTATATGTAGGGATAGTTGTATGTAGGGATAGTAAAAGTAGGGATAGTATATGTAGGGACAGTATAGGTAGGGATAGTATATGTAGGGACAGTATATGTAGGGACGGTATATGTAGGGATAGTATAAGTAGGATGGTATATGTAGGGATAGTATATGTAGGGATAGTATATGTAGGGATAGTATATGTAGGGACAGTATATGTAGGGATAGTATAAGTAGGATGGTATATGTAGGGATAGTATATGTAGGGATAGTATATGTAGGGATAGTATCTGTAGGGACAGTATATGTAGGGACAGTATATGTAGGAACAGTATATGTAGGATGGTATATGTAGGGATAGTATATGTCGGGACAGAATATGTAGGGATAGTATATGTAGGGACAGTTTATGTAGGGATAGTATATGTACGGATAGTATATGTACGGATAGTATATGTACGGATAGCTGTATGAAGGGGTAGTACATGTAGGGATAGTATATGTAGGGATAGTTGTACGAAGGGATAGTATATGTGGGGATAGTATATGTAGGGAGAGTATATGTAGGGACAGTATATGTAGGGACAGTATATGAGGGATAGTGTATGTAGGGATAGTATATGTAGGAATAGTTTATGTAGGGAAAGTTGTATTTAGGGAAAGTATATGTAGGGAGAGTATATGCAGGGATAGTACATGTAGGGATAGTATATGTAGGGATAGTACATGTAGGGATAGTATATGTAGGGATAGTATATGTAGGGAATGTTGTATTGAGGGAAAGTATATGTAGGGATAGTATATGTAGGGATAGTACATGTAGGAACAGTATATGTAGGGATAATATATGAAGGGATGATATATGTAGGGACATTATATGTAGGGACAGTATATGTAGGGATAGTATATGTAGGGTTAGTATATGTAGGGATAGTATATGTAGGGTTAGTATATGTAGGGATAGTATATGTAGGGATAGTATACGAAGGGAAAGTATATGTAGGGATAGTATATGTAGGGAAATTTGTATTTAGGGATAGTATATGTAGGGATAGTATATGGAGGAATATTATATGGAGGGATAGTTGTATGAAGGGATAGTATATGTAGGGATAGTTTATGTAGGGATAGCTGTATGAAGGGATAGTATATGCAGGCATAGTATGTGTAGGGATAGTATATGTAGGGATAGTATATGTAGGGATAGTATATGTACGGATAGTATATGTACCGATAGTTGTATGAAGGGATAGTATATGTAGGGATAGTATATGTAGGGGTAGTTGTATGAAGGGATAGTATATGTGGGGATAGTATCTGTAGGGAGAGTATATGTAGGGATAGTATATGTAGGGGTAGTACATATAGGGATAGTATACGTAGGGACAGTATATGTAGGGACAGCATATGAAGGGATAGTATATGTAGGGATAGTATATATAGGGATATTATATGTAGGGACAGTATATGTGGGGATAGTATCTGTAGGGGTAGTACATATAGGGATAGTATATGTAGGGACAGTATATGTAGGGACAGTATATGAAGGGATAGTATATGTAGGGATAGTATATATAGGGATATTATATGTAGGGATAGTATATGTAGGGATAGTTTATGTAGGGATAGTATACGAAGGGAAAGTATATGTATGGATAGTATATGCAGGGAAAGTTGTATTCAGGGATAGTATATGTAGGAAGAGTATATGTAGGGATAGTATATGTAGGGATAGTTGATGTAGGGATAGTTGTATGTAGGGATAGTATATGTAGGGATAGTATGTGTAGGGACAGTATATGTAGGGATAGTATATGTAGGGATAGTATATGTAGGGACCTTACATGTAGGGACAGTATATGTACGGATTGTATATGTAGTGATAGTATATGTAGGGATAGTCTATGTAGGGATAGTTGTATGAAGGGATAGTATATGTAAGGATAGTATATGTAGGGATAGTTGTATGTAGGGATAGTAAATGTAGGGATAGTATATGTAGGGAAAGTTGTATTTAGGGAAAGTATATGTAGGGATAGTATATGCAGGGATAGTACATGTAGGCATAGTATATATAGGGATAGTACATGTAGGGATAGTATATGTAGGGATAGTATATGTAGGGATAGTATATGTAGGGATAGTATATGTAGGGAATGTTGTATTTAGGGAAATTATATGTAAGGATAGTATATGTAGGGATAGTACATGTAGGAACAGTATATGTAGGGATAATATATGAAGGGATGGTATATGTAGGGACAGTATATGTAGGGACAGTATATGTAGGGATAGTATATATAGGGATAGTATATGTAGGGTTAGTATATGTAGGGATAGCATATGTAGGGATAGTATACGAAGGAAAAGTATATGTAGGGATAGTATATGTAGGGAAATTTGTATTTAGGGATGGTATATGTAGGGATAGTATTTGGAGGAATATTATATGGAGGGATAGTTGTATGAAGGGATATTATATTTAGGGATAGTTTATGTAGGGATAGCTGTATGAAGGGATAGTATATGCAGGCATAGTATGTGTAGGGATAGTATATGTAGGGATAGTATATGTAGGGATAGTATATGTAGGGATAGTATATGTACGGATAGTTGTATGAAGGGATAGTATATGTAGGGATAGTATATGTAGGGGTAGTTGTATGAAGGGATAGTATATGTGGGGATAGTATCTGTAGGGAGAGTATATGTAGGGATAGTATATGTAGGGGTAGTACATATAAGGATAGTATATGTAGGGACAGTATATGTAGGGACAGTATATGAAGGGATAGTATATGTAGGGATAGTATATATAATAATAATAATAATAAGTGTTCTTGTATAGCGCACAAATCAAAGTGCAAGGCAATTTCTCTAGGCGCTAAAAGATAGAGTGATCTGAAGAAAGGATTAAAGTTCATAAGCTTGTTTAAAAAGGAAAGTTTTCATTTGGGACTGGAAAGATTCCACGGACGCGGCTTGTCGGATGTGAAGAGGCAATGAGTTCCAGAAAAGGGGAGCTGTGTAAGAGAACTGTCTATGTCCATATGACTTTAATCTGACCTTGGGGACATTCAACTGACAATCAGAACTTGATCTTAAAAGCCGTGGTGGGACATATTCACTGAGGAGATCTTTCAGATAGATTGGAGCTTTGTCATGGAGGCACTTGAAAGCGAGAGTGAGGATTTTATATTCTATTATATTATATATAGGGATATTATATGTAGGGATAGCATATGTGGGGATAGTATCTGTAGGGAGAGTATATGTATGGATAGTATATGCAGGGAAAGTTGTATTCAGGGATAGTATATGTAGGAAGAATATATGTAGGGATAGTATATGTAGGGATAGTTGATGTAGGGATAGTTGTATGAAGGGATAGTATATGTAGGGACCTTACATGTAGGGACAATATATGTACGGATTGTATATGTAGGGATAGTATATGTAGGGATAGTTGATGTAGGGATAGTTGTATGAAGGGATAGTATATGTAAGGATAGTATATGTAGGGATAGTTGTATGTAGGGATAGTAAATGTAGGGATAGTATATGTAGGGAAAGTTGTATTCAGGGAAAGAATATGTAGGGACAGTATATGCAGGGATAGTACATGTAGGCATAGTATATATAGGGATAGTACATGTAGGGATAGTATATGTAGGGATAGTATATGTAGGGAATGTTGTATTTAGGGAAATTATATGTAAGGATAGTATATGTAGGGATAGTACATGTAGGAACAGTATATGTAGGGATAATATATGAAGGGATGGTATATGTAGGGACAGTATATCTAGGGACAGTATATGTAGGGATAGTATATATAGGGATAGTATATGTAGGGTTAGTATATGTAGGGATAGTATATGTAGGGATAGTATACGAAGGGAAAGTATATGTAGGGATAGTATATGTAGGGAAAGTTGTATTTAGGGATAGTACATGTAGGGATAGTATATGGAGGGATATTATATGGAGGGATAGTTGTATGAAGGGATAGTATATGTAGGGATAGTATATGTAGGGATAGTTTATGTAGGGATAGTTGTATGAAGGGATAGTATATGCAGGCATAGTATGTGTAGGGATAGTATATGTAGGGATAGTATATGTAGGAATAGTATATGTACGGATAGTATATGTAGGGATAGTTGTATGAAGGGATAGTATATGTAGGGATAGTATATGTAGGGGTAGTTGTATGAAGGGATAGTATATGTGGGGATAGTATCTGTAGGGAGAGTATATGTAGGGATAGTATATGTAGGGGTAGTACATATAGGGATAGTATATGTAGGGACAGTATATGTAGGGACAGTATATGAAGGGATAGTATATGTAGGGATAGTATATATAGGGATATTATATGTAGGGATAGTATATGTGGGGATAGTATCTGTAGGGAGAGTATATGTAGGGATAGTATATGTAGGGGTAGTACATATAGGGATAGTATATGTAGGGACAGTATATGTAGGGACAGTATATGAAGGGATAGTATATGTAGGGATAGTATATATAGGGATATTATATGTAGGGATAGTATATGTAGGGATAGTATATGTAGGGATAGTATACGAACGGAAAGTATATGTATGGATAGTATATGCAGGGAAAGTTGTATTCAGGGATAGTATATGTAGGAAGAGTATATGTAGGGATAGTATATGTAGGGATAGTTGATGTAGGGATAGTATATATGAAGGGATAGTATATGTAGTAGGGATAGTATGTGTAGGGACAGTATATGTAGGGATAGTATATGTAGGGATAGTATATGTAGGGACCTTACATGTAGGGACAGTATATGTACGGATTGTATATGTAGGGATATTATATGTAGGGATAGTATATGTAGGGATAGTCTATGTAGGGATAGTTGTATGAAGGGATAGTATATGTAAGGATAGTATATGTAGGGATAGTTGTATGTAGGGATAGTAAATGTAGGGATAGTCTATGTAGGGATAGTTGTATGTAGGGATAGTACATGTAGGCATAGTATATATAGGGATAGTACATGTAGGGATAGTATATGTGGGGATAGTATATGTAGGGATAGTATATGTAGGGAATGTTGTATTTAGGGAAATTATAAGTAAGGATAGTATATGTAGGGATAGTACATGTAGGAACAGTATATGTAGGGATAATATATGAAGGGATGGTATATGTAGGGACAGTATATGTAGGGACAGTATATGTAGGGATAGTATATATAGGGATAGTATATGTAGGGTTAGTATATGTAGGGATAGTATTTGTAGGGATAGTATACGAAGGGAAAGTATATGTAGGGATAGTATATGTAGGGAAATTTGTATTTAGGGATAGTATATGTAGGGATAGTATATGGAGGAATATTATATGGAGGGATAGTTGTATGAAGTGATAGTATATGTAGGGATAGTTTATGTAGGGATAGCTGTATGAAGGGATAGTATATGCAGGCATAGTATGTGTAGGGATAGTATATGTAGGGATAGTATATGTACGGATAGTATATGTACGGATAGTTGTATGAAGGGATAGTATATGTAGGGATAGTATATGAAGGGGTAGTTGTATGAAGGGATAGTATATGTGGGGATAGTATCTGTAGGGAGAGTATATGTAGGGATAGTATATGTAGGGGTAGTACATATAGGGATAGTATATGTAGGGACAGTATATGTAGGGACAGTATATGAAGGGATAGTATATGTAGGGATAGTATATATAGGGATATTATATGTAGGGATAGTATATGTGGGGATAGTATATGGAGGGATATTCTATGGAGGGATAGTTGTATGAAGGGATAGTATATGTAGGGATAGTATATGTAGGGATAGTTTATGTAGGGATAGTTGTATGAAGGGATAGTATATGCAGGCATAGTATGTGTAGGGATAGTATATGTAGGGATAGTATATGTACGGATAGTATATGTACGGATAGTTGTATGAAGGGATAGTATATGTAGGGATAGTATATGTAGGGGTAGTTGTATGAAGGGATAGTATATGTGGGGATAGTATCTGTAGGGAGAGTATATGTATGGATAGTATATGTAGGGGTAGTACATATAGGGATAGTATATGTAGGGACAGTATATGTAGGGACAGTATATGAAGGGATAGTATATGTAGGGATAGTATATATAGGGATATTATATGTAGGGATAGTATATGTAGGGATAGTATATGTAGGGATAGTATACGAAGGGAAAGTATATGTAGGGATAGTATATGCAGGGAAAGTTGTGTTCAGGGATAGTATATGTAGGAATAGTATATGTAGGGATAGTATATGTAGGGATAGTTGATGTAGGGATAGTTGTATGAAGGGATAGTATATGTAGGGATAGTATGTGTAGGGACAGTACATGTAGGGATAGTATATGTAGGGATAGTATATGTAGGGACCTTACATGTAGGGACAGTATATGTAGGGACCTTATATGTAGGGATAGTATATGTAGGGATAGCTTATGTAGGGATAGTTGTATGAAGGGATAGTAAATGTAAGGATAGTATATGTAGGGATAGTTGTATGTAGGGATAGTAAATGTAGGGATAGTATATGTAGGGATAGTTGTATGAAGGGATAGTATATGTAGGGATAGTATATATAGGGATAGTTGTATGTAGGCATAGAATATGTAGGGAAAAGTATATGTAGGGATGGTATATGTAGGGATAGTATATGTAGGGATAGTATATATAGGGATAGTATATGTAGGGATAATTGTATTTAGGGATAACTGCATGTAATTACGACTGGTAATTGGTTTATTCAATAAAGGGGCCACAGGCCCATTATACAGTTACATGAGTCATATCATGAAAGTAGAAAATCTGGAGCGCCATAGCACTGTACAAGATACATCAATAAACATACACTTAATGGGTTGTACAAGTTTTGTTATGGTTATTGTTACGTTGTTTGAATGCAAGGAACAAAAACTTCGCTAAACGATTTAAAATACCTGTGATGTGCAAGGTAATACCAGTTTATCATAAGAAGGATGAGTACAATAGAACTCAGGCAAAATTGTATGTCTGAGATTATAGTAAAAAAGGACATTCCAAACACATGTGATATTCTGTCTCAATTACAGGTATAACTCAAAATGGACATAATCTAGAATTTCTTGTCAGACCAGATTTTCTTCCAGACTCTATCATTAACTGATGGCCTGAACAGCGAAATATACTAACAGCCTTACGATAAGCTGGTACATCCAGACAAGTTAAATACACCTCTCTCTCAAAAGAAAGTTAAATGTCACAATATAAATTTGAGGATAAGAATGAATACGTGTAAACCAAGTTTGTGTATCTATATCATTAATCTATTTCTAAAGGTTCCTATAAAAGGTCTAAGTCTAGTTGTTTTTTCCATAAATATCCAAAACCATACTTGTTTAATAGCTGTTTCACTTGTAACACCCAACAAGGTATTCCAATTTCTGCTAGTCTATATTGATAAAGATATGCATTTGATAAGATTATATTGTCATTCTGTTGAGTCAACCGTACCCAAAAACTGATAATTCTTACAAATTGATTTACTTTCACTGAATAACGACCTAATTCACCACGAGCTAAAATATTTGGAACTCCTCTTGGAAGATGCAATATTTCCTTTAAGAATTTATCATGTACATTAAGAATACCTTGAGAAGGATTGAAACCCCAAATTTCCGTAGCATACATCAATATAGGTAATATCTTAACATCGAAAAGTTTTAATAGCACATCTAATGGCAAATTAGTAAACATATGGATTCCACTTTTTAAAGAAACCAAGCTTTCAAAGCTTGCTGCGACAAAATCTTTTAGGTTACAAACTAGCTTCCAGATGATGACAAATGAATACCAAGATATTTATAAGTGGGTACAATGTCAAGAGGTGAACCATCTAAACTGAAACGTTCATATTTGCGAAGTCGCCCGGCCTTCCTGAACACAATTATCTTACTTTTGTAATATAAAAGTAGTTTATCTAGACGTTTCTGTAACCCGTTGAGAGTCATATCGAATAGAGCGATATCATCCGCAAAGAGCAAAATAAACAACTCTATGACACCTAAGTTGACACATCGCTGACCATCTGAACCTATGAAATCGACAATATCGTTAATAAAAAAAGCAAACCGAAAGGGAGACAACTGGCAGCCTTAGCGAACACCTGATGAACACTCAAAGAATGGAGTATACACATCATTAAGAGAAATACAAGTTTTGACATCTTCATACATATTCTTTAGAATCCTAAATATTCTACCTTTAACGTTCCCTGTCCAAAGTTTGAACAAGCGGCTTTCTCGACACACCGAGTCGAATGCTGACTTTAAGTCTATAAATGCACAGTAAAAACGGGATTTGTGTAATAAAAGATATTTTTCAATGCATTTATAATATTATATGTTATCACTTGTACGAAAACCCTTCCGAAATCCAGCTTGTTCAGGTGATAGGAACTGTTCTTCCGATGCCCAATCATTTAACCTTCTACATAATATTTTGGAAATAATCTTACCAGAAACCTCTAATAGAGATATAGGTCTGTAGTTAGTAGGATCCGCTGCACTACCCTTTTTGTAAACTGGAATAATTACTCCCAAAGTCCATTCTTTCGGGTAAAAACCAGTAGACAGGATCAAATTAAATAAAGTACATAGTAAATGGAGACACTTTTGTGGTGCATTCTTAACAAATTCAATCGGCATTCCAGAGTATCCTGGAGATTTGCCACACTGCATATCATTAATTACATAACATATTTCCTGTATCACTGTCTAGGTTATTGTATACATCAATTGTTTCATGTATCAGACGATCAGTTAATGTCTTTACAAAGTTATCAACATAATCGAAAAATCCTTCCCACCAGGTGTTTGATATGTACTACTAAACAGAGTTTTAAAATGAGTGGTCCATACGGGAGTCTCAATTGTGGTGGTCAACGTGAGCGTTTGTTTCTGACAACATGTTCTCGATAGTTTATTGCTAAATGCATCAAACGATTGTGTCGCTTTAATTGCACTTAATTGTTTATAACACTTCCAGGCAACAACGTAATTGTGTTTATCCCTGTCAGAGTTCGAAGCATGAAATGCACGGGGATAACGTCTCGCTACTGCCCGTGCATGCCAACACTCTACATCATACCAGTTATGTCCCTTAGAAGGCACAGTTCGACTGTCAATCAAACGTCTCTTACACGAGCTGGCACATGTTTCAATTGTCATCTTGAACCCACGGTAACCTTGTTGCATGTCTCCCCTCTCAATTGGAGCCATCGTATCAGCAATATTTACTTGCTTCCAACAATCTAAAAATTCTTGACGATAGTTCTCATCCCAAACATATCTCGTTTTGGGTGATAATTGAACGTTGTTTTCTGTGACGTCGCTTATGTTAATGAACCTTTTTATCGAAAATGTAACTGGAAAATGTGATGATTCAATTTCCGAGAGAATATCAAAGTTTGTTATTAAATGGAATGTTGAGTCATGGCACAAAACATAATCAACGACACTTTTCCCCTCGTTCGCTGTACATGTAATTTTTCCAACATTCTTGTCAAAGTGACACCTTCCATTACAATTTCTTAAACCTGTTTTTATTGTGTGTTGGGAGTTAGTGTGAGAAAAGAAATGCTTACAGAATTCTAACAATGCACGTCCACGTTAATTCACAAATGAGTCTTGCGATGAGGCACGTCTTGAACGTACACTGATTTATTGTTATAGATATCATCAAAGTCTTTGTTATCAATTCTTAACAGTTGACTTTCATTATTATTAACATAAACGAACCATGTCTTAGTTTGATGAGTTGTTTTCGATGAGTATATTGCAGAGTTTTTATCTGTTATTTCAAGGTACATACTATTCTTGTTTCAAAAACGTTTGTACTCTTGTACTTTTGTAATATCTTAAACTATTGTGTGAGGTACATTGACAGGACTGAAACAACATGTCAACTGCAACTGACGAAAATGAATTAACAGATTAATGCTTATTTCCTATCTTCCAAAATCCATGCATTGCCAAAACTATTTTCAAAAGGGTTCGCTACGAATACTCGTTAAGTATGTTTGAAGTCACATGTACATTTGCATTTTATAATTATTTGCAGGCATACGATCTTCCTGCATTTCAACAAAATTTAACCAGTTCGGAAAATATTTACACATATTGTTCATATAGACTGCTTTCTCCATAAACAATATCGTAAAGGCAAGGAACGAGGCTGAACATTATCTACGTCGTTATCCTATGGTCCACAATTTCACCTACATGGTAACCCAGGTGGATTTACGCCATTCCTTCGGCAAACGTTGATTGCCGTATAGCTTATCCAAACGTTGATTGCCGTATAGCTTATCCAAACGTAGATTGCCGTATAGCTTATCCAAACGTTGATTGCCGTACAGCTTATCCAAACGTTGATTGCCGTACAGCTTATCCAAACGTTGATTGCCGTACAGCTTATCCAAACGTTGACTGCCGTATAGCTTATCCAAACGTTGATTGCCGTACAGCTTATCCAAACGTTGATTGCCGTACAGCTTATCCAAACGTTGATTGCCGTATAGCTTATCCAAACGTTGATTGCCGTATAGCTTATCCAAACGTAGATTGCCGTATAGCTTATCCAAACGTTGATTGCCGTACAGCTTATCCAAACGTTGATTGCCGTACAGCTTATCCAAACGTTGATTGCCGTACAGCTTATCCAAACGTTGACTGCCGTATAGCTTATCCAAACGTTGATTGCCGTACAGCTTATCCAAACGTTGATTGCCGTACAGCTTATCCAAACGTTGATTGCCGTATAGCTTATCCAAACGTTGATTGCCGTATAGCTTATCAAACGTTGATTGCCATTGCTTATCCAAACGTTGAGTGCCGTACAGCTTATCAAACGTTGATTGCCGTTACAGCTTATCAAACGTTGACTGCCGTATAACTTATCCAAACGTTGATTGCCGTACAGCTTATCCAAACGTTGATTGCCGTACAGCTTATCCAAACGTTGATTGCCGTTCAGCTTATCCAAACGTTGATTGCCGTACAGCTTATCCAAACGTTGATTGCCGTACATCTTATCCAAACGTTGATTGCCATACAGCTTATCCAAACGTTGATTGTCGTACAGCTTATCCAAACGTTGATTGCCGTATAGTTTATCCAAACGTTGATTGCCACAAAATTAAAATTACCACATATACCACGTTTACAACCACCTAAAATGAGAAATACTTTCCTTTCTTTCTTTTCACACACACGCGCGCATACACACACACATGGAGACACACACACGCACACACACGCACACATGGAGACACACACGCGCACATTCAGTTTTACTATCTGAAATTGTAAAGACAGAAAAAAGGTCCATGATGGTTGCGCCAAATAATCCAATGAGGAGCCTATGAAATTCCAACCAAATAACTTGGGTTTAAGGAAGTCGTGGATAAGTCAGAGACGACAAGATTACAAGTCTTACTCAAACAAACCTCCAATACAAGTGCTTGTTCTCTAATTGACCTGAAAACTGCGTTGTTGCCTTACAGTTTAAAAAATTATGTGATAAAAGGCGTGTTAGTCCCGTTTAGCAAGCAAAAAAACACAGACTAGTCTATAATAATCAATTGTATACTGAATAAACAAGGTTACAATGAATGACAGTACAGATTGCTAATACAAATACTACAGGCTCACAAATCTAATATATTGGGTCACAAATCTAAAATATTAACTGACCAAACTATTGATATTCCCAGTGAAAACAGATGTACTGATTGAAGATTGTTAACAGCTGCTGAAAGGTAATAAAATCATCGCTCCAAACCGTGGATGCATCCAGGGTATAGTGGAGAGTGATCGTAACGTATACCCTGGAGATTATCGAGGATGCTGTAAGGCATCAGCAGCAGAATCCGGCATTGAGTTACCCGCAATTCAAAATGGTAACAAACAGAAGAAGCTACATGACTTCCCACTACTTAGATGACATGTTCGTTCCACTCTCCATTGCTTTGGTGCTTAACACTTATGTATGAATTATATTCTGCAACATCTTGATATGGCTTTCTTCTGGTATTTATTTATGTATTTTTGGATGTATTTTCCACTCTTCAATTTTGGTTCTATTCATTAATACGAATGCTAACATTAGCAGGAAATTATGGTTTTAAGATGGGATTCCAACCCGTACGAGCCACATTCGGTCTACGTAGTCGGGACGTCGACGTGCAGGGATCCTGCCATGATGGGGCGAAACAAGCCCTGGTTATACTTATCCCAATGACTCAATGAGTCCATTTCAATTCTGCTCTTTGTTTTAATATTGTCAGGTAATAAACACGCCCTTATTCAATCACTGATCATTGTGCATATAACGCTCCAAGTCAACAGGAAGCATGCATTATCATTCTTTCCTGGGGAGGAAGTGGAGACGGATGAGTCACCTCTATCACAAAGACTCAGGCAATGTCAAATGTTCACTGCACCACGGCAGGAAGCACCTCCGAAGGCTGCGGTAAACTCGACACGTACTTCAGTGTGTGTAAAATATAAAACTGAGCTAATATAATAATTATTATCGTGAAGTTTATGATACAGTGGAGTAGATACCACATGCAATTGTTTGTAAAATAACAGAAATACATGTGTTTAGCATTCTGTTGTTTGTAGAAACTTTAGACCTTCCACAACACCATACAAATAGACTAGGGAATAAAATCGTTTATTCGTATATATATTTTGAAAACATTGCAATGACAAAATACTAGTATTTTTTTCAGAATGTTATACCTACATAGACACATTCAGAACAAAATGATTTGCTGGCAGAGGTCACCTGTCATAGGGGGGGCGCAGACGAGACCGCATCTTGTATGTGCAAATTCATTAATGTGACAAATTTTCTGAAACGCTTCCTGATCTTAAGGGTTTTGCTAACACTAACACTGGACTACTAACGACTTCATATATCAAAAACAAAACAAAAAAAGAAGAGTCACAGATGACTGCGATGAAAATTTGGAATGCACTAATTTTCCATACAGTTAGTAAAACACTTTTGTGTCCTCAGTATTACTGAATAAACACACCGAGGAGAAAAGAAAATTCTCACTCGAATGCAATATCCGGGTTTTCGTCCACCCTTACCTGTTTCAGTATCGTTTATGCCTTACATGCGGTTACCTCCCCTGATGAGATCACTGACACCGAGAGACTAAGCGCATAAACTATTGTAGGTATCCTTTTCATAATTGTGAAACACTGCACAACGCATACTATGAATTCAGGTGCGTGAGTTATAATTGATATAGTCACATCGGCAATATTTCAGCCATATCGTGACTAGAACAGGCCATACGTTAATAATAAACACTCTTTTTTATGTGGTGTTCATTTTAACACTGAAGCGAAATCGTCAAGCACTTAGCCTCTGTTGGATTATCAAGAAAGGGTTTTGTGTGCGTTCTCTCAGCGAAACACTTGTCTTATCCTAATCTTCGTCTAAATCCATACAGTTATGTAGGACATTCTTGGCCGTGATTCTCTCGTCACAATGAATACACAATGGCGGATGTTCCCCTGCACACGTCCACCGTCTGCAGCAGAAATGAACGGTTTAATTTGAACTCTAAGAGGGATGGTTTTTCTCACAGATTATGGGAATTAAGTCCTCGGTCAAAAAGTCCTTGTTAAAAAGTACAGGTAAAAAGTCTTTGGAAGAAGGAAAAATTGCTGTTCAACTTTAACTACAGTGAAATTTGACGCTGTGATTGTATTAGGAGGTGAGGTAAGGTCCGTCAAAACCCATAGCTACTCGTATCAATTTCATAACGCCTTTATGCTCCTATTCTCATTCATATAGCTTCCACGTTGCCTCTGTCCTGTCACTGTCGACGGTACCACCACTCTCACTTCAACACTGGATACAACCTTTATTGATACAATAATACAAACAATTAGAATGCAGCTTGATCTCTTTTCTGATTTTAAATATATGCATTGAGTGATATAAGGTATCAATGTTATCTACTGACATCACGGTGGTCGCTCGATGATATCTCATACCAAATATCATTTTGTGAAATCAGTGTATGAGTTTCCGATAATTGACACTTTTGTTCTTGAACACAGACGTGACAAAACCCTTTCCACATTCATAAGCAATCTCTGCCAAAAGCAGAGTGGATTGTACAATTGTGACTATATCATGAGTATATATACTCTCCCAAAAAAGAAACGCATCGTGAAAATAGCAATTTCATGTAGCAAAGAATTAAAACGTGATTCATCTTACGAAAGGTTTGGCTCTGTTTATGAGTCCTATGGTGTTTATGTTTTGAAACATTACAACAAAACGCACCATCCGTAAAATACCCGTATTTATTAGCATGATTTTCAATTTCGGCGTGTAGTGTCACAGAATACACAATTCACATGAAATGCACGTGAAAGTTGGGGATCAGATAGTCTCAATGATGGGTATAAAAGGTTGATCGTTGTCTGTCGATTATTCACTGTATTTGGAATATTGTTGACGAACGCAAAATGCCACGTCTAAGGAACGCAAAATGCCACGTCTAAGTGAAGCCAACCGTCATATCGCCATTGGTTTGCTTGAAGCTGGCCAGTCTCAACGTGCAGTTGCCCGATGCATGAATGTTCACCAAAGCACCATTTCACGGCTCTGGTAGAGATATCGCCGGCAGAATGTGGTAGCAGATACCCCTTGTAGTGGGCGACCTCGAGCGACCACTGCGGCGCAGGATCGCTACATCCGGGTACATCACCTGAATCATCGAACAGCTACGGCGACCAGTACCGCTCGACAAATACCCGGATTGAGGAGGCTTTCTGCACAGACCGTCAGGAACAGGTTGAGAGAGGCTGGTTTACGTGCCAGAAGACCTTATTTTGGCCCTGTGCTTCGACAACAACATCGTCGACATCGAATTCAATGGTGCACCAACGTTTAGGCCTGGAACCTACCGATTTGACGTAGAATCATGGTTCAGTGATGAATCACAATTTCTATTGGAACGACGCGATGGAAGAATGCGGGTGTACAGACGTCGACGTGAACGTTTCACCGACGCTTGCGTTCCCCAGGTGGACAGATTCGGCCGGGGCAGTGTTATGATGTGGGGAGTGATCACCTGCCGTAGGAGAAGTGATCTGGTGATAATCCAGGGCAACCTGCCAGCTCAACGGTACTGTGACGAAATCCTACGCCCACACCTCCTTCAAATCATTGATCGCCAGAGGGAGTTCTTTCAACAGGACAGGCCCCACACAGCACGTCACACTAGAGACTTCCTCCAGAACCACAACATCAATGTGCTCCCCTGGCCCTCAAGATCACCGGACTTAAACCCGATCGAACATCTGTGGGATGCCCTGGACAAACGGGTCTGACGCCGTAACCCTCAGCAACTCGAACATGCACTACAGGCAGAGTGGGCTGCGATTGGGCAACACGAGATTCTGAGATTTATGCCGTGCAGTTCTGGATGCCCACGCTTGTCACACGAGGTATTGACTTCAGCGCCACCACACGTCTCCATTTCGCTATATTTCATTGACTCATAAAGCCTACAAGATGTTTCAAAATAAACATGGAAATAAAGTTGAAATTCCTATATGCGTTTCTTTTTTTGGGAGTATATTTGCTTCAGCAGTATTACAGCTATATGATGTTTTGTAAACAAATCAAGTCTGAACCAGACAATCCAGTGATTGTCACCATGTGATATGATAAGAGAGCATTTGTTCATGAATCACTATAAAAGATAATGATACCAGGTGTTCGCGAAAAGGTGAGCGTATCCTGCCCCACCGGTGACACCCGTCATTAGCATAAATCTAGTTGTTTGTTCGCCTGAATTAATTCGGGAACGTATGGTATAAGTCAAAATAGGGAATTGCATCGGGCTTCACATGTCTACCATAAAACTTCTTGAAACTTCTTGAAATGTAGTAATATGTCATATTTGTTCCCAAAGTGTCAAATGTCAGTGTTAAATCACATGAAATCCTACCCGAGGTATTATTTTGTAATAATTGTCAAGACAGTGCATCCAAGACGTCAGTATATAACAACTGTCACCAGCACACCGTATATGGAACAAGTGTACAAAAATGATCACATGCTATTTCAGAGTTGTCACCGGGTAAACATCGCCACTATAGTGTACCCAAGGATCCATTGAGAAATAATCCACAGCACAGAGCATTCAAGGCATCAGTGTATAATAGTAGTCCCAACCACACGGTGTGGAAGGAGAGTGAAAACATGGTCACACCTTGTTTCAGAGTTATCATTGGGTAAAAGTCGCCACTATGGTTTATACAATCATTGAGTAATATTTGTCAGGGGAGTGCATCCATGGTACCAGTATGTAATAACCAGCAGCATAGTTTGGCCACTACAGTCAATCTATGGCACCATTGTGGAGTAAGCCTCCGTACTGATGAATCGGGAATTGATAAGGTCATGTTTGCTCAAGGCGGTTTTGGTGTGACAGGCGACAGAGGCAGAAACAATAAGTCACTCAATACTCATTGAGAACGTGTCTTTGAATTACTGAGAGAAATCAGTTCTGAACAATATTCCAGTTAGTAAACAGACTGCACACGTTGATCAATACTGACTAATGGCTGATACACTACAAGCATGATAACTCTTCGACACTTTGTACAAATTTTGCAAAAACACCATTGAGGCAGAAGATTTAAGCTCTTTTTTCAGTATCTGTCTAACTATTTCAGGATGAGCATATACATGAAATTGTCATCTACAATGTTATATACACAGCACTGGTGTTCCCAATTTTAAAAAGTCCTCATCCCATTTCTGAACGTGAGGATCACTACAATCACCTTGCAGAGCTAGTACCTATAGCTGGTTCTTTGAGCAGTTTCGCAATGTCTGTATTACCAGTTTCTTTCGCGAAGTCAAGAGCTAGCTTTCCCTCTTGGTCTTTTATCCTTGCGACGTCAGATTTCTTTAAAATCTGTATCACAGCTCTGTGATTTTCACTTTGAGCCGCGTAATGAAGAGCCGTCCTTCCCTCTTTGTCTTGAGCAGATGGATCAGCACCTAAGCGTAAGAGTGTCTCTACATTATCAGTACACCAATCTCTAGTCGCAAGTGCTGCACAATGTAGTGCGATCCTGCCTTGCCCATCTAGTTTATTAAGATTGGCGCCTCTCTGTAACAACAGCTTAACACTGTCTGAACATCCTTTTTCTGCTGCATAGTGGAGAGTTGTCTTCCCGCAATAACTAAGTAAATTCACATCAGAGCCGTGGTCAAGGAGAAGTTTAGCAACAACACAGTCTATTTGTGTCACTGCATACTGGAGAGGTGACATCCCTTGCTCATCTTGGGCACATTGATCAGCTCCTTGATTCAGGAGTAATGATACGGTTTTCAGATTTCCATGTTCTGCTGCGTCATGAAGAGCTGTTTTGCCATGTTCGTCCCTTATTGATACATCAGCACCTGTTTCCAATAGCAGCTGCACAGACTCACTATTGGGTAGATGTGAAGCATAATGCAGAGCTGTTTTGCCTTGTTTGTCTTGCTTGCATGGATCAGCACCTTTGGCCAATGCTAGAGTTATACATTCACAGCCTTGCTTCTCTGCTAAATAGTGAAGAGCAGTCTTTCCATCTTCATCTCGTATGCCAGGGTTACTTCCTTTCTCCAAGAGAAGTTGAACACTTTCCCTTCTTGTCTCATCTGCATAATTAGGGCGGTCACTCCAAACTTTGTAATCTGCATGAGAGGCATAGTGAAGAGCTGTTTTGCCAAAGTTGTCCTTGGCAAATGGATCAGCCCCATTATTCAGCATGAGCTTCACATGTTTAGCGTTGCTGTTCTCTGCTGCATAGTGAAGAGCAGTCCTACCAAGTCCATCTGTCACACCTAGTTTCGCATCATTCTCCAAAAGTACGGCAGTACTGTCACTGCACCCAGCGGCATAATGAAGGGGTGTTTTTCCCAGATGGTCTTGTTGATTTGGGTCACAGCCTGCCTTTAAGAGAAGCGTGGTAGTTGCACTGCTGAAATGATGTCCTGCAGCAAAATGTAGTGGAGTCTTGCACTCGTGATCTGTTACATTGGGATCTGCCAATTCCTTTAAAAGAAGTTGAACACCTTCATAGCAATTCACTTCTGATACATAATGCAGTGCTGTCTTTCCGTCACAATCTTGCCCAGAGATGTCAGCATCTGCCTCAGCTAATAATTTTATACTATCAACGTCTTCACATTTGGCTGCACAGTGCAGAGGTGTTTGGCCAAATCTGTCTCTTGAGAATGCAGTGAGACCTTCCTGTAGGAGAAGCTTTAGGTTATCAACGTTTAAACTTTCAGCAGCATAATGATGTAATGTCCTGTCTTCCTCATCCTGCACATGCAGATCAACACTGTGTGCCAAAAGAAGTTTCAGACATTCCCCATCATTGTGCCATGATGCACGATGGAGCGGAGTTACGCCACGTTGGTCGCTTAAACAAGGATCAGCTCCTCTCTCCAGAAGTAACTTAACACCAGCATGATTGTTAATCACAACTGCATTTAACAATGCACTTTTTCTAAGCCTATCTTGAATACAAGGATCAGCTCCCGCATCTAATAGTAGTTTCAGAATATCAGTTGTGATTTCAGATGCATAGTGAAGGGCAGTTTTGCCCTTACATCTTGAACATGCAGATCAATGGGTGTGTCCAGCAACAGCTTCACAATGTCAGTCCTTCCTCTTTCAGTTGCACAGTGTAGAGCTGTTTTACCCATAGCATCCTGAAGACATGGATCACTTCCTGCATTTAGTAGCAATTTAACATTGTCAGTACATCGTTCTTCAACAATATAGTGTAAAGCAGTCTTCCCGTCCTTGTCTTTAATATTTGGATCAGCACCTGCTTGCAACAAAGTGTTCAATAGCCCAGTGTGTTTCTCCGCTGCATAGTGCAAAACCGTTTTGCCATTTGCTTCTTGAACATTCGGGTCGACACCTTTATCCAATAGCATTTTAGTAATGTTTTCTAAAATGAGTGCATGACGGAAACACAAGTATGTATTATGAACTACGGAAAGCAACAGGTTATATTCATATCCATCTCTGTCTGCTTGATTTACAGCCAGTCCTCGTTCAAGCAAAAAAGACAGAGGCTCACCGTCTCCAGTCGCAATAGAAGACAGTACTGCTGCAGATGCAGCTGTTCTTCCCCGACTGTCCACAATTTGTAAAAGGTCCTTTCTGATATCCAGAAGATATCTGAGTTTGTCAATAGTGTCAGTTGACGATCTTGCTGCCTTGTGAAGCACTGTCTTACCGGTGACATCTGTGATGTCAAGGAAAGCACCCCATTCGTGCAGACATTTCACCACGTCAATATCGGCATTCCTACAAGCAACAAGAATGGCACGTTTGCAGATTTGATGTTCATGATTCCTTGCAATACCTCTTGATTTACTTGCATCAACATCAACATTGACATCAGCGCCATTCTTTAGCAGAAACTTAACCATTGCTAGGTCACCAAATTCAGCTGCTTTGTAAAGGATTGTCTTGTTGTCTATATCTACACCTTCGATATCACTACCTGCCTGTACTAACACTCGCACTATGTCTATGTGTGGACGGCACAGATGCTTCACCCATAGCATTGGAATGCATCCCCGGAAGTTTGAAATATTTACAGGTGCATGCTTTCCAATCAGCAACTTCGCACACTCTAACTGATTATACCACACAGCCAGATGTAATGGTGTATTGCCTTCCCCATCTTGGACATTTACTGGAACTCCTCTGTTCAGCAGAATATTGGCACATCCAACATTACCATGCTTAACGGCAATGAAAAGTAGGGATGTACTAATGTTAAGTATCTCTTGGTGACTGTTTCCCACCAGTTCCAACAACTCAAGCAGGCATGCATCTACACCATAAGCAGCTGCTTGCTGTAGAGCAGTGGGATAGTACTCCTCACGACTATATGGGTCAACCTTTTGGACACGTATGTTGATTACGTTCACCCCACGAACCGTAAGGGTTTTGAGAGCTGCAGTGGATAAATGAGTCGCTGCTAACAATGTCATGTGCCCAACGTCAACATTGCACCCAGTATTCAGGAGTGTGGTGATTATCTCGCTTATGTGCTCCATGTTGAATGGCTGATATACAGATGATCTATAACCAGCACTCAGTTCTTTAAATAATTGCACTAAACAGTGTTTGAACTCTGTCTGACGTCTGTCCTGGTCCTTCAAATGTTTAACAACGAAATCCACAATAAATGCATTTCCATATAGAACAGCCAGTTTAAAAAAATTGTGTACATTGGATATTGAGTCCCATGTGAACTTATCCTCAAACTGTGATTCGTCTTTTCTTGGCATCAGGACAAAGCTACACACTGTATAAGAAATGTCTTTGTCCATGTCCCTTGACACGCAGAGAGCTCTGAAACAAGCTGCATTTGGCCTCAGGCCATAATCAAAGAGAGACCTGACGAGGACACTGTTGTTTACAAAGATTGCACACGGTAAACATTCCTGCAAAATGTCTCTTTCAAAATGGTCAAGCCCCAATGCAAATATTTTTTCTGTCAGAACTTTCAACTGTTTCAGTACAACATAAGAAAGAAGATATTCTACCGTAAATACTTCATTTTGTTCGATTCCATGTGACAAGGCATTGCAGAAGGCCTGTACCTTATTGTTTAATGTCTGTTTGAAAATGCTGACAATTTTGTTCTCATGTATCCACTTATGGATCAAATGCTGAATGAATACTTCATCCTTAAGAGAAGGGTGGTCGACGATCTGTCTTGATAGTCCAGGTGTTAGTAGTATATCTGTAATTCGATCAGCTAGCATTCCATAGTTTTCTTCCTTTAGATGTATCGCCAAATCATTATCGCATTCATTTTGTTTGTTTTGACAAGTTCGACAAGCATTGACACAGAGCACTTTCTGATACAAATGTCTGGATACTTCTTAGACAGACTGATGAAGACAGAATCAAAGATGGATTGATGTTGAAACACAAATCCGTTTTCACTGTGTTCCAAATATATACCACAGAAGGATTCAGCTTTGTGTCTGATGTTGGCCAAACTGTGATAAGAAGGTAAACCGGAACAGATCTCCTTCACAATCTGCAGGGATTCTTGGAATTCCTCTGTACCATGCCGTGTGAGGAGATCCTGTGTTTGAAGACATCCTCCTCTCAGCAGCACCAGCAACAGAACACAGTAACCAAGCCCATCACTCTCCTGTAACCTGTCTACCTCCTCCAAGATGTAATCATGTGGCTTCAGGAAGAACTGAACTCCTTTACTCTGTGCCTGCTTGCTCCCAGCAAAATATTTACAACACTGAGGAAAGCCAATATTTGACCCTGAACGAGCCACCAGTTACATTTCTTTCTCCGTGAAGTTGGTTTTGTTTTGACACATGATCTTCAGCATCCTCATTTTTTCATTTGGTCGAAGAGAATACTGTCCGTCATCAATTGTCACATGGGTCATACTCTTCATTAAACGATTACTCTGCAGTTGTCTCTCACACTGAGCACTGATTTCCGGTCTCGATGTTATGATCAGGTAAACATGACCAGCTTCTACAGAGGGCCATATTACATTGAATAATCTTGACCATTCGTCTGCAGTCGATTCGACAAAGCTGCTCGAACCAAAAATGTTGTCGACCATTATAATATATTTGCATTTAAGCTGTCCCCTTCTTTGTGGTATTAGCTTCCATTCTTTGGCTGATGTTAGTATCAGTGGAGTTCGTCCTTCCTTATTGGCTACATCTGACAGGAGTCTCAATCCCAGTCTCGACTTACCAGAACCAGATCTCCCTTTGATAAAGATGATGTTGTGTTCGTTTAACAGTCTCAGTGATGACCTCTCAAAGTAAGTGGAGATATATTCTGTATGGTCATGATCTATTAACGCTTTGGTCGATTCTGCAATATAACAGAGACGACGTTACAATTCAGAAACAATTATCTTATTACCAGTTTGGATATCTGTTTTCATGTTTCATGTATTCAGAGAGGGAGACCCTCTGAGCCACATTATTTTCCTTCTACCTAGCCCTCCATAATACTAAATATCTAAGTAAAGCAAGTTTTGATTTCCTGAGGTTCTAAATTGCCAATATCATTGGGGCTCCTTTTAACTTTAAATTGGCTTATTTGTTATTGTCAAAAGTGTGTAGATTCATAGACTTAGCGTTAGCCCAAGGTTTTATATGCTAGCAACACATGACATGTCAGTTTTGTCAAGGTATTCGCGGACTGTCGCATTAGCTTTGATTACTGTATTACATCTTTAGCGACAAATGATATCTTAGCTACAGTGAACTTTTATATATGTATGCATTATTTGATGAAAATATCTTTAGTCTTTCTGCGGAAGATAAGTTGTCACTTCATGCAATCGTTTGATGTCTTTACGTATATATGTGAGGCAATCAACACAAGTCACGATATCTCCGGCGCACATGCACTCCAAAGCACTTTGTAAAATTAATGTTTTGCCTCACCACAAATGTTGACAAAGCGTCTGTCTGAAAAAATAGATAACATGTTAATATTTTCCTGGTACCCAGGTGGAGACTAAACGTCCTCCATGAGAATGAGAAAATCACCCCATGACAACGACAATCGTTGCTCATTTTATAAACCATCTCTGCATTTATGCTGTACTACGCCCATGTGACTAAAACATATTTAAGAGTTAAATGTTTGCCGTTTTTGATATTCCCAAATGCTATGCTGTTGACAGTTTCATGTCAGTGAACTTAAATTCACTATTTCCATGCCAAACCATAGCTGAAATGTGATTAATCATGTAATAAAGACAGGTCGCTGCCCTTTGACGAGCCAGGATATGGTCATCTATAGCCGAATCAAAGGTTTGATAATAACATGATTATTCATAGTCAGTTCCATATCTAGGACAGCCAGTGTCGCACTCACGTTTACCTTGACCTGTCCTCTTCACGAACCGAAACACTTGACATATCTGACATCCTATCCTTAAGTTTACTGATATTCTTCTATCGAAATTCACCTGATCAACGAATCGATTTAATATAATTAGGGCTAAAACTGAATGTTATCAGTTTTCCAAATTCAGAAATAGATAACACGTTAGATATAAACTGTATGAACTTGAAGTATAACACTCTCTCACCAGCACAACCGTGCACGGCCATTGTCAACCCTCCTTGCTTCTCTTGAACCGTAGAATTGTACTCTCAGCTGTCAACGAAAACTATACTGTATCAATTAACGTCAACAGTTGAATAGTTGAGTATTCACCTATATGTGACGGTACAGGGAATACAACCATGTACTACTTTTCATGAATAAATTTAAGTTCATACTTGGTTTAAGTACCAAGCAGAGTTTAGGGTGTATAAGGTGTGCTAGTTTGCTGTGTGAAATAGTTAATGCTTCTTTCTTGCAAGCTTCCAACCAGGACCTAGTATGCAGGTGTTGCTATAAAATGGTCGATGCCTAAAATGTTTCAATCCTTGCTTGAAGATGTTAATAAATACTGAAAAAGTAAAAAATTACCAAAGCAACATGGCACTATAAAGAAGTAATTTAATGTCTGAATGCTCCTGTGTCAGGCTATTTGGTGAAATAAGGATATTCAATTCATTGCTTTTTCTCAACGGATTTGCCTGTTTTCATTGTTTTCACTCTGATTATCTCCCCACTCTCACTCCAAGACTCTGCTTAAAGTTTATGAAAGGAATATAACAACAGTTTGTTTGAAAAGTATGTCCCTCATACTGACGCGCGAAAGAAAGGCATCATCTACTTGCACAGCTTTCAGAAATGTGCTCATGTTCAGACTTTGAAATGATGAGATCCTGTTGGAGAGCAGTGGTATTTCAGTGTGCTTGCATTATGAAATCGGCATTATCCCGTACGAGTAATGCAAAAATTGTTTTAAACCCATGTCACCTCACCTCATGCATTCAAACGAAAATTCGTCAATGCATTTTGTACATTCGCACGCGTATCTTAATACCATATCTGGAAGTAATGGACGCTAATGTGTTATAGCTATTGTCATCCTTGCTAGTTTTCCTAAACCGTTCACTATTAGTTTGTTTTATTTTGTCATGGGGTGAATATTGTAAACGCTACAGTTTGCAATATTTCAGTTAAATCAACACACACACGGACGCACACACACATGTACGCACGCACTCTCTCCGTCCATCGCTCTCTCTCTCTTTTCTCCCTCAGTGGCACCCACACAAGCACGCATGCACGTATGTACATACATTCTCACATACACGCACACAGACACCGTCCACGCACGCACTATTAGGTTAGTGATGAAAGGATCACACCTTGGCCACATATTTGCACTCTTTCCTCATGTTACGGGAAAATATCTATCACTTTTCTATGGAATACTGTAAGGGACATTCTCGCGATCTCGCATTCTCGCGATCTCGACCTTTCGAAACAAGCTAAAAATGCCAAAAGTACGAGAATGCGAGATCGCGAAAACGCGAGATTTGGCCAAAATCTCGCGTACTCGCGATCTCGCATTCTCGTGTTTTTGGTACATAGCACTTTTTGTCAAAAAGTCGAGATCGCGAGATTGCGACATTTGTACATGCTGTCAAATCTCGCATTCTCGCTATCTCGACTTGCCAGATATGGCCATAAACACACGAAATCGCTAGAACGCGAGAATGCGACATTGCATTTTCTCGCGTTCTCGCGATCTCGCGATCTCGCGTTTCAGACGCTGTCGTTGCGCATGCGTAATATCATAAGGTCAAGGCGCATGCGTATCTAAGTAGTGCTGGGTCATGCTTCTTTCATGCTTTTCACTTCCCAACTAGCATTTAGCAAAATTATCACATAGCTTGAAAATGCTATCATGTAATTTACATACAGGATGTGTAGGGTAGAGTATATAAGTCCGTTCCCGTTGTTACAATTTCCTATGTACTTAAAAATCCTCAACATGTAACACTTTATTGAAGAAACGAAATTGTGAATATGAATGTCCAATAAAAGTGAAAACATGAAAGTGTCCGGAAGCTTGAAAAAAATATTAACGTCAGTGAGTGATAAAATAGTGCTTAAAGCTGCATCATTTCGCAGCTATACCGTCAGTTATACAAATAATCACAGACCAGTGAGTTTCACCATGATGCAATATCATATACGGCTAGCATAATCATTCAAACAAAATTCTAACCGACCAAATTCTAGCAGTCGGCTAAAATGAGCATGTCTGATGTTTTATTGGACACCATACTCGCTAGTTTAGGCCATAACAAATTTATTAATAGATTTTCTTCCGCTCCCGCCTGACTACAAAACACCCTGTCTTACATTATTCTTTCGTCTCCAAGTTCCAAGAAATAGAAATGTATTTGTACCAATAATATTTGTGTTCCTGCGGCAGCCATGATAAAGTGGAGACTACGGGTTATGAGTGAGATATCTGTTTATTTCAATATCGTGGTGGAAGAAGACACCCTGTAATAACGATAATATACACGATATATACAACATAAAATCACATCTCATGAACATGTCATCATAATAAATATGTCCTGTCAATATGTTGGCTAGTAGTTGTTGTTTGGTAACTATTTTCTATATCATGTAAGATTGATACATTTCATCTACCATGTATATTGTATGTACTTGACAAAGATTCATATATAGGATTAGTGCATGCGATGACTGTTCGGCTGCTGGATTCGCGAACCCATTCTCGTGTAACCCACAGGATAGGTTATTTGTACAGTATCTATTGTCTATTTCATTATTATACCATGTATTATTATCAGTCTTTATGTCAACACTCATTTTGTATATCACTGTAAACACGTGATCATGGTATATGACTGTTGACACATTTATGCACTATATTTATTATGATGACATGTTCATCAGATGTGATTTTATGTTGTATATATCGTGTATATTATTGTTATTACAGGGTGTCTTCTTCCACCACGATATGGAAATAAACAGATATCTCACTCATAACCCGTAGTCTGTGGTTAATAACACATTGGAACTCCGCCATATCATGGCTGCCACAGGAACACAACTATTAGCGACACAAATGCATTTCTATTTCTTGGAACTTGAAGACAAAAGCATAGTATAAAGCAGGATGTTTTGTAGTCAGGCGGGAGCGGAAGACATTCTATTAAAGTAGCGAATATGGTGTCGAGTAAAACATCAGACATGCTCATTTTAGCCGAGTGCTACAAATTGGTCGGTTAGAATTTTGTTTGAATGAATATGCTAGCCGTATATGATATTGCATCATGGAGAAACTCACTGGTCTGTGATTATTTGTATAACTGACGGTATAGCTGCGAATTAATGCGGCTTTAAGCACTATTTTATCACTCACTGACGTTAATATATTTCCAGCTTCCGGACACTTTCATGTTTTCACTTTTATTGGACATTCATATTCACAATTTCGTTTGTTAAATTATATTAAACACGTTGAGGATTTTTAAGTACATAGGAAAACAATGTAGGAAACAACGGCAGCGGACTTATATACACTACCCTACACATCCTGTATGTAAATTACATAGCATTTTCAAGCTATGTCATAATTTTGCTAAATGCTACTTGGGAAATGAAAAGCACGAAAGAAGCATGACCACAGCACTACTAATATACGCATGCGCCTTGACCTTATGATATTACGCATGCGCAAC
This sequence comes from Haliotis rubra, assembly GCF_003918875.1. Taxonomy (NCBI): domain Eukaryota; kingdom Metazoa; phylum Mollusca; class Gastropoda; order Lepetellida; family Haliotidae; genus Haliotis; species Haliotis rubra. Next base: position 97,718 of record NW_025765454.1, on the reverse strand, counting down.
GACAGCGTCTAAAACGCGAGATCGCGAGATCGCGAGAACGCGAGAAAATGCAATGTCGCATTCTCGCGTTCTCGCGATTTCGTGTTTTTGTGGCCATATTTGACAAGTCGAGATTGCGAGAATGCGAGATTTGACAGCATGGACAAATGTCGCATTCTCGCGATCTCGACTTTTGACAAAAAGTGCTATGTACCAAAAACACGAGAATGCGAGATCGCGAGAACGCGAGATATTGGCCAAATCTCGCGTTTTCGCGATCTCGCATTCTCGCACTTTTGGCAATTTTAGCTTGTTTCGAAAGGTCGAGATCGCGAGAATGCGAGATCGCGAGAATGTCCCTTACAGTATTCCATATTACAGCAATCATGTACTTCCAGATATTTACCTTAAGGCCTTCAGATACTCTAACGATCATTTATGTTCTCACATCACGAAGAAAGAACTTACTTCTTTTCCTTTCTTTGTAAAATAACATACCCCTCCTTTGCCAGTTTTGTATCATCCTTGTAAGACAGACGGCACTCTAGTCTTTCAATGTTGTATGCAAAACTTCATGCAGGAGCCTTTTTCAATGCATTTAAGGTTGCAAAGCTTGATTCCGATTCCAAACACCAGTTCCTGTTCCACTGCTTGTCCATGTTTAAGGAACATGTATGTAAGGAACAGTAGTTCCATCTTCTGAAAATTCCAATGTTCTAAACACAAACACTGTCAACGTGTATAAAACTCTCCAAGTGTATCAAAGCGTTTCTTGTGTGGATTCAGTGAAGCCCATTTCTGGTGTCCCCCGCCGTGATATTGCTGGAATATTGCTAAAAGCGGCGTAAAACCAAACTCAGTCAGTCAGTCTTGTGTGGATTCAGCGAGAAGTGTTACAATCATAAAATGAATGCATCAAATATAGCTTGGAAAACCCATAAGTAATAATTCTAAGTGTACCTCAAATCTTGGCAGTGATGTTCAATACATGTAAGATGTATTTGAATACCTTTCGACATAAGTAATGTTGCATGTCATGTTCTATTGCATTCTCAAGTGTGAACAATGGTCATTTTAACAAACAATTGCTAGTGATAAAGTAAGAAGGATGGCATTGTCATAAATTCTGTGTCGCACTGAAGAATGCTTCTATGTCAGAAAATACTTATACCAGATTAATAATCTCTAACATTCAAATTCCCGTATCTTTATAATATGATATTAAAGTGCGCCAGATTTTGAAATGTCCGCCAAAAAGGCTTCATAGTCACAATTTGAGTGAAGAGATTTTGCTGAAGCTCCTACTTTATAGTGGCAGGAGGGTTTCACTAAGTTGGCATAACTTAGGAGAGGGTAAAGGAGAGGGTTTCACTAAGTTGGCATAACTTAGGAGAGGGTATAGGAGAGGATTTCACTAAGTTGGCATAACTTAGGAGAGGGTATAGGAGAGGGTTTCACTAAGTTGGCATAACTTAGGAGAGGGTATAGGAGAGGGTTTCACTAAGTTGGCAAAACTTAGGAGGGGGTATAGCAGAGGGTTTCACTAAGTTAATGCCATTTGAAGTTTACCGAGAAAACAATATGTGAAATGCTGGACATTCTCATTGATAACATTTTTGCAAAGAAGTAGGCATCCCAATGGACAGCAAAGGCTGATGACATAAGAATCTATGAGGAACGTCGCTTTTCACAATAGAGAAGTTGTATATCCATAAAAAGTATCATCGTTAAACATCAATGCATTCAGAAAAAAGGTACATGACTGCTACTGAAAGTTTTAAATAGTTTCATTTACAGTGGAAACCCTCTAAACCGGCATTCGTTGGGACCGACAAAAAATGCCGGTATAGAGGGCGTGTCGGTTTAGAGAACTTTTCCCTGTTCAACCTGAGAATGATCTTCCATATGCCGTAAAATATGTCTGAACAACGTGTTGATAGTCATCATATTCGACGCTCACGTTGAACTGTTTGATGTCGTATCGTGTATTCCAATGCGCCAGACAACCATATGATGCATTCAATTCGTTGACATTTAATTCTGAAGCAAACTGAATAGCTTTCTCTTTCAAAATAGGACCCGAAATGGGCATGTTTTTACAAGGGATTAGAGGGCGTGTAAATTTCGTAGTTGATAATGAATATCAACTTTGAGTTGAGTTGAGTTGAGCCCAATGAATAAATGCATGCTCATCGTCTTTGAGTGGCAGTTAGAAGTGATACACATAAAGGATGAACATTCATTGATGTCAACTACAGATGTCTGTAGTATGGAGGGACACGACATCCTTGCTCCTTCACCAAGGGAAGAAAGCAGCGAAGCAGATCCCTATATAAGTTGATTTGAAACAACCACAGTTATTAGATGACAACGGTGGGCACTCAGCAAGGGAGGTCAGTAGTTAACTGCTTTTTAATGGTAATGGCAAAGAGCTAGTAAAAGCAAGCAGTTTTATACATAGAACAAACCGTGATACAATACCAAATGTCGATAAGTTTCACCTCTGCCATGTTTCTGTCTGAAAATTGTTTTGAACGTTGATTGGTCATCACTTTTACAAAACATCCTATGGTGTGAGAAATATTTACGTTACTGAAAAGCAAAAACAACAAACACATGTATGCAATAGTCCCCTATCCCCTCTCCAAACAAATAAAATATTTTCTTAAACTCCTTGAACTTAATAAAATGTGAAATACAGCATAAGACATGAATTATAGAAAGTGCTCCTGTACACATGATCTACTTACATCGGGCAATCCATATCTATCATAAGTTTTGTCGCATTTCAGGAATATAATTTATTTTTCTTTTCTTTTTTGTGTGCTGGAAAATCCATTATCAACAGACAAGAGCTACCTACCTCCCCAACCAACACATATTTCATGGAATGTAATAATTCTCCTCATGTCTTGGGTTTAATAAAAAAGTTTGTTAAGCAGTTTGAGCGAATGTATTTGTCTTTGGTGGCATAACGAGCAAAGTAAAGACATTTTGTGCCATATACATTTTCTACTTTATGAGTGAGTGAGTGAGTGAGTGAATTTTACGCCGCACTGTGCATTATTTCAGCTTTATGGCGGCGGTCTGTAAATAAACGAGTCTGGACCAGACAATCCAGTGACCACCAGCATGAACGTCGTTTTCACTTCAACTTTATGAGACAATCAACAGGCGTATGTCAAACAAATATGATATATCATAAGGAATGTTATCTTGCGTTTCACAAGTATAGATTCTTTTCCGTTGTTTTCATATTTGCTGTCAACAGATAAAACATTTGCTGTCTACTAATTAGAAGAAATGTCATGCAATGTCTCTTGCAACATATGCTGTTAAACGTTTTCGGCAAGAACTCACAACTAAAACCAAATATTCCTTTGACATTTATGATCATATCAGAATATCGGATACCGAATGTATGTTACATGAACATCAAGACCAGTGGTAGTAGTGGTGAAACTAAGGCTTCTGGCCCAGTTAGCCCCATGTTAAGTCTATGGGAGTTTTGTCATCCTCAAAGTAGAGATGCGGATGGCGCTTCTGGCGTGACGTCATCGCGTCTGTGGTTAAAGTGACAAGGTGCATTTTGCAATGATCAAACTTCAATAATAAATACATATTTCGAACTATGCTCTGGCGTCTAAAGTTTTAAACACAAGAGGATCCGTGATGCACAAAACAGTGAATACAACGTCAGCTCAATTACCATGACCATTTAGAGTTCTTAAAGCTACAGAACACAATAGACAATGTGTTGCCAACCTAATACTCTTTACACATCACAGAATAAGAAGACAGTCTATTTGCAAATTTGCATTTTCCAAAGGACATATTTCATCGGACACCGTCAATGCCCTTCCTGAACAAACGTGCGCACACACGTCAAGTAACATTCAGGTAGCAAGCAGGTGTGTATTTTCTATGATTATGTTAATTCTATCAGAGCTAACGAAGGAGCCTATCGTTGCAGTGAATGTCATCGGGATAGAGCTTATGTCCGATTTTAATTATGTCTTTCAGCAATTTTACTTAGAAATTCGTCAAATTGCACGGAGCTGGATGCAGTAAAAAATTATCGACGCTTATACTGTATTATAATTGTTTGTTATGGGACAGTATTAGATTTACCAAAATATGTTTTTGCAAAGAAGACCCATACATGTACTTGTGCTATTTGTACTTGTACACCATCGATACCATAACAAACAGACAGGCGCATTAATGTCTAGAGATATTCGGGTGGCTGGGCTGAAAAGTGTTTTGGTCGATGTTCAATAAAATATTATTGTGAAGCTTTTATTACAAAGGGGCATTAATTGTCATAGTTGAAAAAACCCATTCCTTTTTAATTAAAGTTTTCAGCAATAGCACCATGAAGCACTGACATAATCTATTTGGGCCTATATCGTTATATCATTTATCCACTCAGCTGTAAATAACAACCAGTGACACTCATACTGTCAGTCTTACTCATCTTTACCCCGTGAAGATCCGGATTAGAATTGGTCTTCAGCAACTCATGATCGGGTGGTCAGGCTCGCTGACTTAGTTCATTCGTGTCATTGCATCCAAATTGCGTAGATCGATGCTCATGATGTTAATCACTGGATTGTCTGGTCCAGACTCGATTATTTACAAACCACTGGCATGTTGCTGAGTGCAGCGTTAAACAACAAACCAACCTTACTCGTCTTCAATGCAATTTGATAAAATGAAAAGGAGGGGGTCAAAATTGTTCTTCACACTGGAAATATTTTACGAAGCTGGTGATGGGACTTTTTGGTTCGTGTGTGGTACTGTGAACTAGCTATTGTAATGTGTACTATGTAAGGACAGAATTACGGGATTTAAAGTTGTTATAACGAAATTATAAGTGGTTATCATAAGATTAGGGGGGGGGGGGGTACGCAAATGTCCTTTCAGGAGCTTCGTAATATTTCATCCATATCGAAAAAAGGTATTTGACAATATTTATATATATCATGACACATGACACATCCTTGCTCGTCTTCAATGCAATTTGATAAAATGAAAAGGAGGGGGTCAAAATTGTTAGTCACATTGGGAATATTTCAATCATATCAAAAAATGTATTTGACACTATATATATATAGCATGAGATATGGCTTTTGTATAAACATAAAAAAAAATACTCTTTCTCCTTCCAGTGTTTGTTGTTGTACATCCAGATCCCGGTCAGAATGATTCTCAACAATGCAAGTGTATCACAATTTATTACCAGAGGTATGTGTTTCAAGGAAATTTAAATTAAATTTAAAGGAACGTGAGTGAGTGAGTGGGTAGGTAGGTGGGTAAGGGAGTCAGTGAGTGAGTCAGTGAGATGGGGCTCAACTAGCTGTTGAAAACAAAGAAATGGTCAGCCACAGAAAAAAAATACATTTGAAGCTTTCTTAATTATATCTGTGTTCATTGTTTTACTTGTATGATTTTTCAGATATAGCTACAAAATAAATAGCTCGTCTGTTTAATATCATCCACTCCGTACCCCTTTCCAAGAGGTTGACCAGTAAACAGCATTGTGTGCAATCAACACAACGAATACAGATTCCAGTCGGAAGAGGGTTTGAAGTATTTCATCTTCACTAGACCCGCGGCAGTCTGGCATTCTCCGGTGTTTGCGTTGTGGTTGATGAAATAACAATTGGAGAGCTGTTTACATGCGCTAAGACATGGTTCGTGACTCTTCCAAAGGCCAAGGGCATTAGCTTTAGCTGTCAGTTTCCTGCCAGTTGTCACTTCAGTGGTAGAATCAATGCGACCTGAAACAAATTACTCACGACATAAATGCTAGAAGCCTCCTATATTGCATGCGACAGCTGTTGTGGTAATATTGAAATATTTGCAATATTATTCTGTTTGAATGTTAGACTGAGAGGGACTTTCAAGTCAATTTTAACACTTCTATTATTGCTTGTGAATAGCATTGGAAATTAAATTAAATTTAAGACCTGTAAAACTTGTCATGGAAAGTGGCAATGACATTCATACATATCATCGCTTGGTTACTCTGCCTTTCAACATCAAATGTTGCCCCGAAAATATCATGGTATGACGTGGCAATGGATTGATCAAGGTAACGTGTTTTTGTAATGATCACTATGAGAACCAAAAGCTAGCTTTCGTTCCAAATATTGGAGTAAAGAAATTTGACCTGTTTCAAACAAAGACCGAATGAAAATATGCTAACAAGCATGACTTTATAGGATAAAGCCCAAAACATGTATGTGGTGGAAGTGAGTGGCTATTGCGTGAGCGGAGTTGAGTGAGTGAGTGAGTGAGTTAGCACTCGTTTTACATGATATTGTTATACCGTTCATTTGTAACTGATCGGTGTCGCCTTGTACTCATACCCAAGAACCTAAATTTCGTTACAGGAACAATAAACCTTGCTCATTTGTAACCGCACCATAGATTTCCCACTCTACAAATGGGTAGAAGCCTTGTCTTGAAATTCGATGAATTGAGCTCTTGTGCTCTGCGCAAAGGACACATTGACCACATATCCTGACGGACCTGCATGGAAGGTGGGAGAGTGACCCGCCCGGTGAATTTAGCACTGTTTTACATGATATTGTTTTCCGTTCATTTGTAACTGATTAGGTCATGAATGGTGTCACGTCTTGTACTCAAACCCAAGAACCTAAATTTCGTTACTGAAGCAACGAACCTTGATCGTTTGTAACAGCACCATAGACTTCCACTTCACAAAGGGTAAGGAGCCCTTGTCTTGAAATTCGGATGAACTGAGCTGTTCTTGAGCCAAAGGACACATTATTCCACATTTCCCGACGGATTCTGTATGGAAGACAAACGAATCAAGCGTCTGTGTTGTCACACATGGCTGGAGTAGTGAAGGAACCCTCCACAGTTGTGTTGTCAAGTCTTTCTGAAAACGAAAATGTGAGATGATAACGAATAATGGTGCGTGGTCACGAATCCGTCCAACATATGCAACATTGATAGCGGTGATTAGGTTACTTTGTGACAGGGACTAATTCTGGTTTCTTATAACTTTTGCTTTCATTTGGTTTCATTACTAATTATCGATTGTTCGGATTGGCGCTACCTGAACTTGTCCTTGTTGTATATCACAATAACATTTATTGTGTATACGTGGTTGAGATCAACGATCCACCAGCTCGGAGAATAGAAGGCTGAATGAGTACAACTGCCCCGTCTGTATTGAAGCGTGTGGTTACCATCCACGGCCCCCTTAGCCTTCCCGCGATGGTCCAAGAAGGAGGACTGAATTGTTGGCCGTCCCAGTGCTATGTTTCTCCCTGTTTCTTCAGGTACCTCATCTGCATAATGTGAAGCAAGTAAACCAGTATTGCCGGGATACAATGTCTACGAATCAAAACGTGATATCCTTGCTGAGCTGAATCTTTATGCTCTGATATATACATAAACGTTTAGAGTGACAATTGCATAGGACAGTTCCCATTGGTTGACAAATTGCACTGTACAGCACCAGAGAGCCATCAACAATATCTACAATGACATTGGGAGTATGGTGCACAAGAACAAATTGGAGTGCCTTGTTTTCATCATATTTCTTGCTTTGCAAGGGGATAATCAATAATATGTGTGCAGATTGTCATGAAGTCGGTCTGACTGCATCGCACAAGGGAAATACATCTGCCTTTCCACAAGATGGCCAATTACTCCGCCCCAAAGGAATTGACAGATCCTACTTTTTCTGCCTTGCCACGTTTGAGATGAAACAAAAAAATGATGTTGTATTTACCAAGCCCAACAGATTTGCCACTGTCATTAGAAAAGAGATTCATCTAGGAGATAACAAACAATATGGTATCTGGGATTATCGTATATTTTCACCTGAATATTACTAAATGATATACAGTCAGATCTTGTGAAAACACTTTCAGGTACAACCAATCCTGATACAAACGAGATCCATCTCAAGAGTTCTTCCGTACAACAAAGATTCCTGTGGCTTGGTCAAACAAGGAGTCGTACCCTTAACACATACTGTGTCACCACTATGTCTCTTCACACATCGAGTGTCAGGTCCGCAGTTCACGAGGAGCAAGCATCTGCTGAAACCTAAACTTGACAGACACCTCAACACAAATACGACGGCTACATTTGTCATTCTAAATGTTGCGATGACTTCATTTATATTTGTGAAGAAACTGATTTCATTGTATTGTTTCTAAGAGAACAGTTTCTGGTTCAGCTTCTGAGAAGTGTAATTGAGTATGTTAGTGGAGGGGATGCTGGTAGAGTAGGACTGTCTACCTTTGTTACAAATACATCACTGATTTCAAGTGGACCATTGTTTTAGTTTTCACCAGTGTTCTGCCTCTTTACTCCCAATGTCCATACATAATCGTGTCCTCTGGCCTTAACTTTGTATGTTCCCATGGCAAGACCACGCTCAGATATTCAGAACTTGTATAATCAACTCCCAAAGCCCTGCATAATCATGGGCGACCTGAACGGCCATAACCCTATGGGGAGTACTGATACAAATAATAAGGGAAAGGTCCTTGAAGATTTTCTCTCCAATAATGATCTATGCACCTTCAACGATGGATCAAACACCTATCTCCATCCTGCCACTGGAACATACTCTGCACTTCATCTATCACTTACGAATTCTAATCTCTTAAACGAGTTTGAATGGTCGGTCCACGATGACCTTTGTGGAAGTGACCACTTCCCAACTATTCTTACTCCTATCAACCCCGCGGATGGACCACCTTCAACAAGATGGAATTTTACTAAGGCCAATTGGCCATTATTCCAAACTCTATGCTCTGAAAAGCTTAAGCCGGACAACCTCAGGAATGTTCCTGATCCCATGGAACTATTTTCTGATATCTTAAATACTATTGGAGACGAAACCATTCCTAAGTCCTCTGCAAAACCCGCACATACGCAAAACCATGGTTTGATACAAACTGCAAACAAGCTAGGAAAATAGGAAGAAGGCGGAAACATTTTTCCCGTCAACATCCTACTATGCATATCCTGAATGCCGTTAAAATGACAAATGCCAGGGCAAGACGTACATTTAAACAAACTGAAACACCGGTCATGGAGGAAATATGTGTCCAAAATCAACTCCCGCACACCCATGTCCAAGGTGTGGAACATGATTCAAAAGATCATTAAGGGGAAAAGGATCCAAATCTGGTGTTCGCCATCTCAAAGATGGTGACTCCCTTTTAACAAATAAAGTTGAAATTGCAAACAAACTTGGCGAATCTTTGGCAAACCACTCCTCCTCGTCAAACTATAACCCCAAGTTCCAGAAATACCAAACCCAACAAGAAAAAAATCAGTCAATTTTAACTCTCATAATGGTGAGGATTACAATGAAACGTTTTCCTCCATGAACTACGTACTGCTCCTGGGGCAGGCTCACGACACTGCAGCAGGAGCTGATGATATTCATTATCAGCTTCTGAAACACCTTCCTGATTCAAGTTTGGAAACTCTACTCAATATATTTGATGACATTTGGACATCCGGGACAACTTTCCTCCTTCATGGCACAATGCCATCATCATCCCTATACCAAACCCTGGTCGGGATCATACTGATCCCTCAAACTACCGTCCTATATCACTAACTAGCTGTGTTTGTAAAACCATGGAGCGCATGGTCAACAATCGATTAATCTGGTACTTGGAGACCAATAACCTCCTCTAGTGACCTCAATGTGGTTTCGTTACCAACTGACCATCTGTGCATCTGGAATCTATGAAAAATTCCATTGTCAACAAACAACATACAGTATCTATCTTCTTCGACTTAGAAAAAAGCATACGATCCAACGTGGAAACATGGTATCTTAAAAGATTTACATGAGTTTGGATTGAGGGGCCGATTACCTCAATTCATATCTCAGTTTTTAAACAACAGACAATTTCAAGTACGGGTAGGTTCCACATGTCGGATTATTTCCACCAAGATCAGGGCGTCCCCAAGGCAGCATCCTGTCTGTCACCCTTTTAGCATCAAAATTAACAGCCTCACTAACGTCCTGAACAGTTGTGTAGATGGGTCCTTTTCGTGGACGATTTCAATATTTCATGTCGTGGTAAGAACATGCACGCAATAGAAAGGCAGCTACAACTCTGCCTTAACAAAATCCAAAATGGGCCAATGAAAATGGCTTTAAGTTTTCAAAATCCAAAACAAATTGTATTCACTTTTGTCGTAAATACAGACCACACAAGGATCCAGACGTATCTTTAGATGGTACTCCCCATCAAGGTAGTAGAAGAGGCCAAATTCCTGGGTCTCATATTCGACCGCCACCTGACATTCTTGCCACACATAAAATATTTGAAAACCAAGTGCTTGAAGGCTCTGGACTTACTAAAAGTCGTTTCAAATACAGAGTGGGGAGGGATCAGATTACCCTCCTTCACTTGTACAGATCTTTGGTTCGGCTTCTAAACTAGACTACGGCTCCATTGTTTATGGTGGGGTCTGCAAAAAGCAATTTAGAAAAATTTAGATTCTATCAGGACCAGGAGCTTTCAGGACCTCTCCAGTATACAGTCTATATGCAGAGGCTAACGAACCTTCCCTTGAACAACGTGTGTGTGTATGTGTGTGTGTGTGTGGAGTGGGCGGGAGTGGAAATCCAGCTAGGGTCCATGCAGGAAGCTTCACCTTTTAACAAATACCTCGGTTCATCCCTGATTTGCAGTGATCCATGGTTGCTTTGCCTCTTTGCACCCAATGAAATCAATTTAAGCACATAAATGAGACCTCCAGCTTCCACGTTTTAGATGAAGTTCACACTCCTGATATTGAAATCTAGATTAAAGAACGGCTGATTATTCTCTAGCCTGTGCATGTTGTGGAAAACACGTGAATTTCAACCTAAAGATGCCACGGCTTACAGACAAATTGGATGATGGAGACTGGAGTGGCCTAAAATGAAGTGGCCAGACATGTTGGTCTCCATCGAAACAGGATCTGATCTATATGGAGTCGTTTTCAACATAATGGGAACACGAGATATTTGCCTCCGACCGAACAACCACAATCGGCTGACCCATCTAAGGAATCGATTCCAGACTGCCAGTTTGACTACTCGGACCATTCGGAAGATTCCAAGGTTCTAAACACAGACACAGCCAACGTGTATAAATGTCTCCAAATGTACAAAAGCTCATTGGGTGATTTTGTGCAAGCATTTTTTGTGTGGATTCAGCGAGAAGCATTACAATCTTAAAATGCATCCAAATTAGCTTGGAAAATCCATAAGTAATTAATGTGTACCTCAAGTTCCGGTAGTGATGCATAATCCATAAAATCTATTTGAATACCTTTGGCCATTAGAAATAATGCATGTCATATATCATGTCATGTTCTATTGCATTCTCAAGCGTGAATAATATTCATTTTGACAGACTAATGCTAGTGATAAAGTAAAAAGAATGGCATTGTTATAATTCTACTGCCAAACGAAGAATGCTTCATAGTCAGATGATACTTATACCAGTTAGATAATCTCCATGATTCAAATGCCGTTACCTTTCCCGTTGTGCAAGTATCCGATGCATATATCCGATAAGTTTTGTCTGCATAGACTGACTGACTGACTGACTGAGTTTGGTTTTACGCCGCTTTTAGCATTATTCCAGGAACATCACGGCGGAGGACACCAGAAATGTATGGTGGCTGATTAGGGCCATCGCTTTCTCGCCTTAAAATTCGGAGGCGAGAAAGCGAGAAAGCGATATCACGAGACGAGAGAGCGATAACACGAGACGAGAAAGCGATAACACGAGACGAGAAAGCGATAGCACGAGACGAGAAAGCGATAACGCGCGACAGCGCGATAACACGAGATGACAAAGCGATAGCATGAGGACGAGAAAGCGAAAACGAAAGGCGATAAAAGCAATATACCAAGGCGAGAAAAGCGATAGCGATATACCAAGGCGAGAAAGCGATAGAGCGGGAAAGCAAGAAAGCAATGATATAGGAGAAAGCGATATAGGGAGAAAGCAATATAGGGGAGAAAGAGATAGAGGGAGAAAGCGATATTTCACATAATTCTGCCCTGTCTGCACATGACGTCTAACCTGCGTATGATTTAATCCAACAGGAGGCTTTATTTCATTTGGTTTAGTCGTATAGAAACAACATGAACATGCTTTCAAATTCTGTGGCATTTTGCTAATTAATTTAACTTGTCCAAAACAATAATCCAACAATCCAGAAACCGAATGTGTTTTCGTTGAAATATATGAGTGCTCTTAAAAGTCTGTAAAAAGGATAACAATCATATAATTTATTGTTACATCACTAATTAGGCAATCCCTGGCTTACATTTGTCATTTCCCCTTGTTAAATGCCACCATTGTTACCAATTATTCGTGCCGGGATAACAATCCCTGGCTTCCATTTGTCCATCCACCCTACCAATTTAGCGCTAATTAAGTACTGGTTTCCCTTGTTATCTTATCACTGTTGTTTCAAATGTACGTCTTTAGCTTTCTGTTTCCTAGTTTCTTGTCTCTTCATTCACCTGATGAAGGATAAGAATATACTCCGTAACATCGTGTTCCAGTGCCAAAAGTTAAACAACAAACCAACCAAACCAACTCCCCGTCGGGCTTTATTGTATCAGTGATGGAATTTCATACACCCTGTGCCTTTCATCTCGTCTTTTTTTATGTGTGCATATTTCACACATATATATTTCTACTATTATGTGAAAAAGGTATTGTTCTAAATGTATGTGCCATAGTCTCCCATACTTCTACAAGAATGGCTTGTCTACATACTTATATGTCTGTCTGTCCCCATATCCCAACTATCGACTTGAGACAGTGCCACAAGTCATCGACCGACGTGATAGGTGTGTTTAACAAAAACGTAATAAAATTATTACTTGGGGAATAAAGCACTGTATCATAAAACACCTGTATACTGAAAATAATTTAGTTTAGATGGGGAGGTGAGAAGTTGGACGTAAGAGGGTTGGGAAGTTGATTGCGTATAAGTTCGACTAAGTAAGTGGTGTAAAGTATATTGTGACTTATTGTGCAGAACAGTTAAACTGTTGCTGATGAGCTAATAAGGAGTCTACTAAATAGATGAAAAGGGGTTAAATGTTAAAAGTAGGGCTGGGGAGGCAGGGTACGATGTTTATGTTTTGGTTGCGAAACGTGCGGTGTGTGGCCTTGACATTGTGAGTAAATCTGGATAATCGAGTTTACACTGTAATGTGTGGCTGGATAGGGATGTTTTAAAGGGTTTATTCTGAATTTAAGGGTGCCTTTTTTTGTTTGGTGTACTAGTCTTTGCACCTATGGCTTTTTTAATATATTGTAAGGAGTTTAGTTGGGGATAGAGAAGGACGGGAGCGACTCACTCCAGTGTGTACAAGATAAATGTTTTGTAGATGTGTAGGGCGACAATGCGACAACGGGATATTTTGACCTTGAAAATTGTCGCTATGTCGCATTGTCGCCCTTTGGAGGAATAGAAAAATATTATTCAAACAACTTTATCCATATTATGCAATCTGCAAATGTCGATATGATTAAGAGTGTTTCTTTATTCTTATATAATGTACAAATTAGAATTAAGAGCAGAACATTTTTATAAATCATTCTGTACCATTCATGTGATGTGTGATCACGCATTTGACTGTCTATCTGTCTGTCTGTCTGACAATGCGACAACGGGATATTTTGACCTTGAAAATTGTCGCTATGTCGCATTGTCGCCCTTTGGAGGAATAGAAAAATATTATTCAAACCGCGACATGCGACATTGCGTCAATGCGACAAATGGCCGAAATGTCGCGTTGTCGCATTGTCGCGCTTTGGTTAATTTTGCCTCATTTTGCTGGTTTTTGAGAGGGTGACAACACGACAATGTCCCTTCTCGGATTCCATAGTTTTCTACCGGTATGATAGAAATAGTATTAGTAATATAATAACACGTTTATGCAATCAGCACATGTAAAACCTCGGCTGAATAACCATATCGGGCGTGCCTGAAGAAACAAGAGAGTGATATCGAAATTTAATTTTTAAGCATTCATACTTACTTATTATACGGGTTTTACTGAATTAAAGCGCTGAAAATATTTAAATGTATGTTAATATATTGATATTGATTGTTATTCAAGAGGAATATATTAAACGTTCCCTCTTGGTGCGCATGCGTCAAATGGTGTAGCCACGATTTTTTTCTCTGCTCAGAAATGGGAATTTCTTTAGCCTAATATCGGGCTAAATTTGGCATGTTTGTACAGCCAAATGCAAGTAAACGAAGTTTCCATGGACTTGCAGTCGATCAACGCTCAGTTTCGCTGTGTTTACGACTTTTACTCCTTCTCGGCTCGCTGCTAGTGGCAAGTGGATCTGTGGAGATGAACCCAGGACCTCATACCCGCCAATCTACTCTACATACTAGTAAGGATGGTTCCCTCCAGGTTGAACACGGTCAGACTAGTGACGATGATGGGAAATTGATGTTTTCTGAACTAAAATGTGACATGGACAAAAACTTTGAATCGCTTCACACAAAAGTTGACAACATGGCGACCGACATGCACGATCAGCTCGCCCAGTTGCGATCAGAAAATGTCAAGTTAACTTGACAAGTTAAAGATCTGGAAGACAAGATAGATGATCTTGAATCAAGAAGTCGTCGGGAAAATCTCATATTTTATGGACTCGGTGGTAACTCCGGCAAAACATGGGAACAGTCGGAAAATACAGTGCGGACATTTCTAACTGACAAGCTTGATATGGACGTGAGTAACATTGTTATTGTGAGGGCGCATCGACTAAACCCTCGGAATCCACAATCGCCTGTAATAGCGAAGTTCATGAAAAGTACAGATAAAAGTAATGTGTTCATGCGTGCTCGTGAGAAACTACGACGAGGTAGCAATCAGCGTGTCACGGAGGATTTCTCACGACGAGTTCGAGAGGACAGGCGAGCCCTGTCACCTTGGTTTGTTGAGGCTCGCAACGCTAATAAAAGGGTGAAGATGAGGCAGAACAAGTTAATTATCGATGGCTCTGTGTATGTTTACGACTCCGAGAAGAAGGATATTGTTTGTGTCTCACGTAATTCCAACTCATCGTCCGGATCGCATGGAACATCGCCCAGAAGTTACAGCAGTGCAGTGACAGCCAGACCACGTGGTTCAATGTTGACGAACCCGGAAGCAAAACATCAAGGGAGGCTACTCCAAACAACACATGAGGGGAAGGCCAAGGCTCGATTGTTTACAATCAAACTGACAATGTAAGTTTTTTTATCATGGAACATTGATGAAGGTCTCCGTAAATTTGACAATGGCGTTTCTCCTCTAAAGTCATTCTGCACCAAGTTTGATGTGATCGGCTTTCTGGAATAATTTGGGCGTGCATCGGGTGAGTTCAGCGATTTCTTGCCTGGTTACAATGTCTCCAACAGTGTTCGTCAGAAGGCAAAACGTTTTGGTCGCTACAGTGGCGGTGTGAGAGTCTTCATCAAGTCAGCCCTTATTGTGAATGGTTTCATTCATCGTTTGTATGACACGTTTGTTGTGCCCTTAAACCTACAATGGTCTTAAGTGCACAGAAATCATACACGTTTGCTGACTGTGTTGTTCTTTTGTTTCATACTTCAAGATTAACATGGGACAGGGACACTATATTAATATTCAAGTATGTTTCACCAGAGAATTCACCTATCTATGATGAGATTGATAACGATTGTATATCTATCCTAGAAGAGTATATTTCCACTATCAGATCTGACTATCCAGAGGAGCATGTTCTCCTGTCAGGTGATTTTAATGCCAGGATGAAGCAGTTTCTAGATTATATACCTGATGACATCATAGACTGTGTGTATGATGCTGATGACTATCCTAGTGATAATTTTGATACTCCTAGATCCACTAAAGACTCTCAGGCTCACAACAAGTATGGTATAAAATTGTCCGAGTTATGTCGCACATTTGGAATCCATACATTAAATGGACGAATGCATCATGATAAGTCTGGTGAATTTACCTGTGTCACTCATAATGGGTCAAGTGTTGTTGATTATATGTTAGCTAGCTCATCACTATTTCCTCATGTGACTGACTTCGGAATCGGAACTCTGGACCTTTCCTGTCATTTCCCTGTTCTGCAGCCTCAATATTCCATCTACTCTGTTCCATGCTCAACCTACCATCTCTGCACAACAGAGTGATACCCAACAGAATAAAGAAGACGGTAACTGGGTTAGATATGTGTTTTCTGAGGACTCCAACAATGAAGTTTTGAATAATTTCACTAAATCATTCATGGATACCCTTGATACATTGAACGATCTCGTATATACAGACATCAATGAAGCAGTAAATTTATTTACCAGTGTATTCCAGGAAGCAGCAGCGCATACCGGGACTGTGTATCACAACAGACATAACATGAGTTCTAGTGATAAATCTCAACCTCCATGGTGGGATGAAGAGTTGGAACAATTAAAACATGATAAATATTCTGCACTTAGAGATCATAGAGATAATAATCAAGATCTGGATATATTTAGACAACTTCGTAATCTGTTCAAGAAGACATTCAGTATCAAGAGGGATAATTACATGTATACACAGAGACATAAACTTGTTGAAGCCAGCAATGATCCTAAGCAGTTTTGGAAATTACTCAAACAGTATAAAATGTCTAGTAATATATCTGCCTCTGTTTCTTGTCAACAGTGGCTCAATCACATTTTATCCTTACTTTGTGTCAATGAAACAGATGTTCTAAGTGATGTTGAGTCGCATTCCAATTGTGATATGCCATTACTTAATGCAGCAATCACTCAACAAGAAGTTTTGTTTCATGTTATGAATATTTCTACTAATAAGTCACCAGGACCTGATGGTGTAACTGGAGATTTTCTTAAAGCTTCTAGTAATTATATTGTACCCTTTCTTACTTCCATTTTTAATGAAATATTTGACAGTGGCAATTTCCCTAAAAGCTGGAGTAAGAGTATAATATGTCCTTTATTTAAATCTGGCTGTAAAGATGACCCTAATAATTATAGAGGCATATCCCTCATTGACTCTGTTTGTAAAATATTTACTTCTATTTTGAATAAACGCCTTCAGAAATGGTGTGATATTAATGAAATTATTAGTGAGTTCCAAGCAGGCTTTAGAGCTAATTATTCTACAACTGGTCATATATTTTCCCTCCAGGCTTTAATTCAGAAATATTCTTGTAAAAAGAAGGGTAGGTTTTACTGTCTTTTTATTGATTTTTCCAAAGCCTTTGACACCATTAAGCATGATGTTTTACTTCAGTCCCTCTCTGAAATTGGTATATGTGGTAAACTCTTTAATGTTGTAAAAACAATGTATCAGAATTTATCAGCTTGTGTTAGAAAATCAAAAGGTTTGTCTAAATATTTTTCTTGTAATATTGGTACCCGTCAGGGATGTGTTTTAAGCCCTCAACTATTTATTATCTTCATTAACAAGTTATGAACTTTAATGGAATTGGAGGGTGGTTCAGGTGTAACTGTTTCATCAGATTTTAATAATGTATGTTCACTTATGTTTGCTGATGATGTCTCGGCACTGTCTGATACATGCAATCAATTACGGAAAAAGATTAATGTTCTTGAGAAATTTTGTAAACTCACTGGTATGTCAGTAAATATTAAAAAGACTAATATTCTTGTTTTTAGAAATGGTGGCCCTCTAAGAGATTATGAAAAATGGTATTACAATGGTAAACAAATTGAATATGTATCCTTTTATAAATATTTAGGACTTGTATTTACACCAAAACTTGTATGGAGTAAAGCACAGACATGTCTTGTTTCTCAGGCCAATAAGGCAATATTTTCTGTAAATAACTTCCAAAGAAAAATGGGTGGTGTCAATTGTAAAGATTCGTTTAAAATATTTGATTGTATGATCTCACCTATATTATGTTATGGAGCTGAAGTTTTGGGCACCAGTTATTGTAAACTCATAGAGGCTGTACAAATTAAATTTTGTAAGTATTTCTTAAAAGTTGGTAAATCAACTTGTAATAATGTGGTACTTGGAGAATGTGGTAGACTCCCCTTTACAAATTGTATATATGACTAAGGTTATCAAATATTGGTGTCATTTATTGTACTTACCCCCAAACAGACTCCAAAAAAACTGTTACAAAATGCTGAAATCATTAGATGATGTTGGACGTGTAACTAGGGTAACTAATGTTAAACATATTTTATTTATTTATGGTTTTGGCTATGCATGGGTCAGTCAGGATATTGGTAATGTCAAGTATTTTATGTTTCTTTTTTAATAATAATAATAATAATAGCATGCTTGTAATGCGCTGTTCTCCATGTACAACATGCTCAAAGCGCAAGACATAGAAGTACATACAGACAGACTATAGGAGAGAATAAAAGATTAGAGAGATACATGGAAACAATGCAATGAATTATAGTTTACACTCATAAGCTAATCTGAAAAAGTGCGTCTTTAGTAAAGATTTAAAATTAGAAAGTTCTGTACAGTCACGTAGATATTGGGGTAGTTGATTCCAGGCTGTAGAGGCTGCATACGAAAAGGACCTTTCACCATACGTAGAAGTCCTAACAGTGGGGATAACGAGTAAACGTTTATCCTGTGAACGGAGAGAGCGACATGGGCGGTGCTGTGTGAGGGACTGGGCCAGATACGAAGGGGCAGATCCAGACAGACAGCGGAAAGTGAGGCACAGAAGCTTGAATTGAATCCTATAGTGAATGGGCAGCCAGTGTAAAGAATGTAGGAGTTTCAGAGCGTCATCAGATTTACGTGACTGGGTCACTATACGTGCAGCAGCGTTTTGCACACGCTGAAGTTTCCTTATCTGTGTCTTAGTGGCACCAGCGAGAAGGGAGTTACAGTAATCAATCCTGCTCATAACTAGAGACAGGACAAGAGTGGTGGCAGATTCGGTGGTGAGATATGGTCGGATATGTCCAATAGTACGCAACTGAGCAAAGCAGCTCTGGACTAGATGGGAAACGTGATCATCCAGTGACACATCTGAGTCGATAATCACACCAAGGTCTTTGTATTATCAAACCTAAAACATGTAAGACCACACTGTGATCTCCTTTTCTGTGGCCCTAGGACAATGCAGTCCGTCTTGTCACTATTCAGTTTTAGTTTGTTGTAATGCATCCATGCCTTGATGTCTTCACAACAAGTGCTCAATTCACTCAAAGCCCTGTGCACCTGAAGTGGCCTTGACTCCATGGATCTGTAGACTTGAGAGTCATCAGCATAGTGATGTCTGTCCGCTTCATGTCTTTCCACGACACTTCCAAGCTCCTTTATATACAAGGTGAAAAGAACCGGTCCTAAGACGGATCCTTGTGGAACCCCACACGTAAGATATTAAACAACGACTGACCGATAATTTAAAGCAATCCTGGTATTCTTCCATTGAAAATTCACATAAACTGTTTATTATTGTCAGTATAAGACTCTGTTAGATGTAGAAAAATACTTAAATTGTAATATTTATTTAAATTTGAGATCTGCCCTTTCAAAATTTAGATGCGGAAACTTTAATCTAGCAATAGAGACTGGGAGATATGAAAATATTGCTTCTAATCCGCCGACGATAAACAACTTTATCCATATTATGCAATCTGCAAGCTGCCGCCGATAAACAACTTTATCCATATTATGCAATCTGCAAGCCGACGATAAACAACTTTATCCATATTATGCAATCTGCAAATGTCGATATGATTAAGAATGTTTCTTTATTCTTATATAATGTACAAATTAGAATTAAGAGCAGAACATTTTTATAAATCATTGTGTACCATTCATGTGATGTGTGATCACGCATCTGACTGTATTATGGGCCAGTGGCCTTTTACTGAATAAAACTGTCTATCTGTCTGTCTGTCTGACAATGCGACAACGGGATATTTTGACCTTGAAAATTGTCGCTATGTCGCATTGTTGCCCTTTGGAGGAATAGAAAAATATTATTCAAACCGCGACATGCGACATTGCGTCAATGCGACAAATGGCCGAAATGTCGCGTTGTCGCATTGTCGCGCTTTGGTTTTTGAGAGGGTGACAACACGACAATGTCCCTTCTCGGATTCCATAGTTTTCTACCGGTATGATAGAAATAGTATTAGTAATATAATAACACGTTTATGCAATCAACACATGTAAAACCTCGGCTGAATAACCATATCGGGCGTGCCTGAAGAAACAAGGGAATGATATCGAAATTTAATTTTTAAGCATTCATACTTACTTATTATACGGGTTTTACTGAATTAAAGCGCTGAAAATATTTAAATGTATGTTAATATATTGATATTGATTGTTATTCAAGAGGAATATATCAAACGTTCCCAAAATACATTGTTGAATATGTGAATTTAGTGCTGTGTGTCAATTATTGATGATATATACATTGGGGTCTTATTTAACGATCTTTCATGCATGGTTAACGCGATGTATGGCTGAATATGTGAATTCTGTTGTGCGTACATTATCAATAATAGACTCTGGGGCCATTTCAACTGTCAGTAACACAAGGGGACGCGATCCAGACTCACCTTCTCAAAATACAGATTCCTCACAGATGCAACACGTTTGAGAAAAATGGGTATAGTTCTCTAAACTCCATAAGATGATCCTACATTTTTCTCACGTTTGTCCGTTGGCAGTGAAGACATAAGGTTTACACGCAAATTAGAATACATGTCAACCTTTCATTGATCTGTAGGTATGGATCGTCTAGTGTATTTCAAAGATTTATCTTCTGTTTTTCTCGCGTTCGTAGGTGATAGGTACATAAGTTTAAAAACAATTTAGAACACATTTACTTGTCAACTTCCAATTGATCAGGCAGTTGGTATAGAAACTGCCGAAAATAAAATAAAATTTGATTGAAGTAGATTGAATGTAAAATCATCCCCGCGACTGTTGTTAGCGGAAACATTACATCCTGTCTGGTTCAGTACGAAGTAACAATGCAGTCATGTGACCCAGTCTGAGTAGCTTCGGTCATTAGTTTATAATTCCTTCACATACTGGCAAATAAGTTCATCATAATAATTACACTATTAATTAAACCATCAATATAAAATTGACAATGCAATAGGGCGCTTACATATTGTCGCGGTATTGCGACAGTTTCCGCTAGCGTAACTGGTTTGGGCGATTGGCATCATGTCGACTTAGCTTGATTGTACGAACGGTTTTCACAATATTGTGGGTTAAAGCGAAAGGGGTGAGGAATTGCTGGAAGATATTTTTGATGTGCAGTTAGGAATCAGTTTTCGATGCTCGGAATATAGTTGACTAATCGAATATTTGGTATGAGAGTTCGAGTGACGGATAGTATGATCTGGACGATGCCGGGTGGACGAGTCACAAACAATGATGCACAGCATCAACAAGCACGTGGAAGTTCGTTGCTATTCACAGGTCTCCCTAGCTTTACCATAAATATTGTAAACATGAAACCGATAAAACTACTGTACCATATCTAAAATATTGACATTGAATTTTGATTTTTAAGAAGTGGTTATATGCCATAAAACATCATCTTTCATAAATATCATGTAAACCGCCTTTCCCTGCAATAATTTCATGCTGTCTTGTTTCAAGTAGTTAAAATATTGTAGAAACCATATTGTGTTATAATCATCTAAGTACCTTATGTTATTTATAAATATCTTGAATTGTTTGACACATTTGTTTGTTTAAATTTTTGAGTGATATATTCTAAAATGAACTAGACAATGTTGCAAGGTCTCTTTTTTAGTCTGTCATTGTAAGTGAGTGTAAAATCTCACTCACTATATATATGCAATGTCATATACTTGAGAACACGTCACACATCCCTCCCTACCCAGCATCTTGGTAGCATTTCATATCTTGTTTTCCGTTCTTTTAACGCGATTCGAGGGCTCCAAACATGTGGCTTCATTATTTCGTTGACGTTCGCCAAAGTTTCGCCTATTGTAAGAAGGTGCCAGGAGCTTCAAGCGTGTGGCTGTTCCCAACACGAATGGCCTAAGACAAAGAAAGCCAATTGGCTATGCCAGATCATATATTCTGTTGGGCTGAAGTATACCAACGGAGTTTCCTAAGAAGAATTGGAACAATATCTTGTCAGTCCTTATAATAATAATAGGCCATTTATATAGCGCCTTTCCACGTCACAGGGATATGCTCAAAGCGCTTCCTGAGCTCAAGTTAAAACTATATACAGCTGGCAGGTACGGATGATTGGAAGTCACTTGTATTGGAGAAATAGATGAGTCTTTAGTCGTGTTTTAAATGTACTTAGGGAAGGAGATGATTTTAACTCGATAGGGAGAGAGTTCCACAGAGAAGCTGCTGCATATGAAAAGGTCCTTTAGCCAAATGATTTGAGATTGTAGCTCGGGACAGCAAGTAACAGTTGTTGTGATGAGCGCAGGGTTCTTTCGGGAGAGTAATGTGTCAGAAGGTGTTGAAGGTAGGAAGGTCCTGAGTTGTAGAAAGACTGGTAGGTGAGGCAGAGAATCTTGAAATCAATCCTTTCACGAATACTGAGCCAGTGTAGAGAGTTTAGGATGGGAGAGATGTGACAGCGAGGACTGGTGAGAGTGA
This sequence comes from Haliotis rubra, assembly GCF_003918875.1. NCBI lineage: Eukaryota > Metazoa > Mollusca > Gastropoda > Lepetellida > Haliotidae > Haliotis > Haliotis rubra. The sequence goes on along the minus strand of NW_025765454.1, from coordinate 75,076 downwards.
TGATGCGTGCAGCTTTGTTCTGGATTTTCCTTCAAGAATGAGTGTGCTGGGCAGTGAGTCAGAAACATAAGGTGATATCCCACGTAATCTGTCATTTGACTGGCAACAGCGACATCTCTCATTGTCGACATGTAAATTTAAAACTTCACACCCATAAATTAATTTAACTGACAGTTGTCATGAATATTGACGGTAAAGCCATTGTCAAAGACGATGTGCCGCACATCAATGCCAACGTGCACCGTAGCACATGCAGACGAGTTTTGGACCAAAACTGTGTTTTCACGTGCCACTTGTCACGTGACCACATGAGACACGTGCTTTTGTGCTCACTTACGCACGTCAGAGTGACAAACCAGGAAAACAAGTTCAAACAAGAATATATACTGTCAATTTCAACGTCAGATGTTCAGCTTCACACAGGTACGTCCGTAGCTGAGGTTGCGACAATCCATAATCTATGGACACTGCAATGAACTTGCTCCACAGCTGACCGTCCCTGACCGGGTAGAGCACGTGTGACGTCACAAGCAGAAGACCGCTATATTGTGTTACGTCACCTTCGCAGTCGATTTGTCACTGCAACATCCACCAGAAATGAGCTGTGGCAGTGTCGTGTGTCTGCGAAAACCATACGTAATCGCCTGCGAACCGCTCACCCTCATGTACGGCGACCATATCGTGGACCCATTTTAGCACCCTTACACCGACGTCATGGGCAGCTGTGAGCACAACGGCCCTTGAGATGGACTCAGAGGCAGTGGTAAAGGGTTGTGTTTACTGATGAATCCAGTTTCTTTCTACGATTCGCTGATGGCAGGATCAGAGTATGGAGGAGACGTGGTGAACGCCACGCCCAGTGTTGTGTACAGGACGTGGACCGATTCGGAAGCGGAAGTGTTATGGTTTGGGGTGCTTTAAGTGGACATGTCTTCTCCCGACTGCTTGTTGTTATCCAGGGAAACCTTAATGCTGAAGGATATCGTCATCAAGTTCTAACTCCGGAGCTTCTACCCTTCATGGCAGCTCATGGCACAGGCCTCGGCCCCGTTCCTCAAAGCGATTGTAACAATACAATAGTTGTAATTCACTGCAATCCAATTGTAACTTTAACTTACAATCACTCCACCGTTCCTCAAAGCAATTGTAAGTTACAATAGTTGGAAGTTACAATCAATTCCGTAAGTTGCTTATGACCGTCAGTTGTGTATGAACAAGATGGCGGTGTTTGTTGTAATTTATAAACAAAGGAGACAGAAATTTGGCCCTGAGAGGATATTTCGAAACCGTAGTCGTGTTCTTGATGTTTACAATGGCGCTGAAATATTTTGAAGGTACAGAATGACGAGAGCTCCATTCTGAAACTGGTAAGCATGCTAGAACCTGGGTTGTCCTCGGACTCACAGCGTCTACATGCACTATCCGTAGAAAGCAAAGTTTTAATTACTTTGCGTTATCTTGCTAAGGGTGGATTTTTCTCCGAGCTTGGAGATATTAATGGCACCGCTGGTTGAAAGGGGAAGCAACTCTCACCAACCGGAAGTAATGTAAATGCAATATTTCTAACGTCCGCGCAGAAGATCACGATTGTAATTTACGATCGAATGATTTACAATCGCGATACTTACAATTCCCTTACAATAGCTTTGAGGAACGACAATACATTGTTATTTACGATAATTGTAAAGTTGATCGTAGGGCTTACAACTGATTGAAGCTACGATCGCTTTCAGGAACGGGGCCCATAGCTATTGTAAAGGGATTGTAAGTATCGCGATTGTAATTCCTTTGATCGTAAATTACAATCGTGATCTTCTGCGTGAAAGTTAGAAATAATGCGTTTACATATCTTCCGGTTTGTGAGAGTTGCTTCCCCTTTCAAACAGACGAAAAATAATCCACCCTTAGCAAGATATCGCAAAGTAATTAAAACCTTGCCTTCTACGGATAGTGCATGTAAACGCTGGGTGTCCGAGGACAACCGAGGTTCTAGCATGTTTACCAGCTTCAGAATGGAAGGTCATTCTGTACCTTGAACATATTTCAGCGTCATTGTAAACATCAAGAACACGACAACGGTCTCGAAATATCCTCTCAGGTCCAAATTTCTGTCTCCATTTTTTATGAATTACAACAAACACCGCCATCTTGTTCATACACAACAGTCGTTCGAAAGTAAGTTACAGACGGTCATAAGCAACTCACGGATGTGATTGTAACGTACAACTATTGTAACTTACAACTGCTTTGAGGAACGGTGGAGTGATTGTCAGTTAACGTTACAATTGGATTGTAGTGATTCACAACTTTTGTAGCGTTACAATCGCTTTGAGGAATGGGGCCCTGGTCTTTCAACACAATAACGCCAGACCCCTTGCGGCCAACTTGACAAGGAATTTCCTCCAGAACGCGGGCATCGATGTCATGGAGTGGCCTTCAAGGTCTCCCGACCTGAATCCCATCGAACACGTCTGAAGGTGCTGAGCAGACGTCTCCTCCAAGTACCGAACCCCCCACAGACTCTACAGGAACTTGGTGTCATGTTGGTGCAGTTATGACGTCGTATCCCCGATGGTGTGTTTCGGAGCATCGGTCATTCCATGAGGAAACGATGCATTGCAGTTGTGAATACACGTTGGGGGCAAACGCGTTATTGACATCCTGCTTTTGGAACAGTATCCAAGTTGCGAATCACCACCTTCACTCTGAGACGTTTGGATGTCTGTTCTGGTCGGAATGGCCACACTGTGGATCTGATATCTAAGGAACTTCGTCATCGTGGTGCTCAGAATTAAATAATACCTTGGTCAATGCATCCTTTGCTGATATGTTCTAACTGGCGACCGTCAAACAGGTATGAAGTTTCTATTTGGCTTAGTTTGTGTCTGTGATAGGCGCTGGTGGAGTGTGCTAAATAGGGATCGCCATTCCAAGAATTGGAAACATAGGAAGCAGAGCTCAGTACCAAAATCGTTCATCGCTAATTACTACAACAGGAAACAAACGTTAGATAAACTGCACTGACAAGTATTGAACGACACCTAACCATTTACATTTCCGTCAGTTTTTCCAAGTAGCAATATTAATCAGGCTCATAAACTAGCACGCATTTCGAAGGCTGCAATATAGTGGTTTCCACAGTGAAAGATCTACGACGCCCTAAACATTTACAACATCTTGCGAGGCCCAATATTCAAATATGTATACCATATGTGAATACTTGACACTCGCCCAGTTTGCGGCAGGCTATCTCAGGGCTTCCCCAAAATCATAACACTATTGACCACATGCAAAGCTTAATGTATACTAGGCACATAAAAGAAACTGTGCATACAACAATTTAAAATGTAAATTTATCAAACCTGTGTAGACACATAAGGATTGAAACTCAGAGATTATTGACATGTATCCAACATGCAAGCACGTGCCACGTTCCGTGACGTCAGTGGGTTCGTCCTTGAGACGTGCAATACGTTGTTGCACGTGCATCACGGGAAAGAGAAACAGAGGAAATGAATGCCACACAATACTGTCACTTTGGAAAGCTCAACCCCTGCCCTTGCGATCGTTCAAAAAATTAAGCGGCTATTGCAACGCATAGCATGCCAAGGCTCACGTCTGCACAACGTCATGAGGCCTTTGTCTCAACGACAAATGGCTGCCCATTTCCACTGCCACCGGAACACCATTTCCGCACTGGTGAGACGCTACCAGAACACAACTGACGTCATCGATCGGCTAAGTTCTGGACGTCCACGTGTAACAACGGCAAGACAGGACAGATGGACAAGGGTGACCCATCTTCGCAACAGGTCTCATACTGCAGTGATGACTGCCCGAACCATCCCAGGACATCGTCGTATCCATCCAAACACAGTTCGACAACGTTTACGTCATCACGGGATCAGACCACGACGTCCCGCCATACGGCCTATCCTGACACAACGTCATCGACAAGCTCGCCGAATGTGGTGCCGAAAACAAGTCCGCAGACCCTTGTTTTGGTGGAGAAATGTTGTTTTTACAGATGAGTCAAGGTTTAACATTTCCCATAGTGATGGACGTCAACATGCCTATAGACGCGTGGGAGAACTTTATGCACAGGCCTGTGTCTTGGAGAGGAATCGCTTTGGTGGTGGTTCCGTGCTGATTCGGGGTAAAATAACAGCACGCCAAAGAACTCTTTTTGGTGATTGTTCAGGGCAACTTAACTGGTGTGGGCTACAGGGATCAGATTTTTCGACTTGTGGCAATTCCTTTTCTTCAACGTCATGGCCCTGGGTTAACATTCCAACAGGACAATGCCCACCCTCATACGGCAAGGGTTGCTATGGATTTCTTGCAACACCACAACGTTGACTTACTGCCTTGGCCATTAAATTCACCGGATCTCTCCCCGATAGAGCATGTTTTGACGAGATGGATCGACGTCTACGCCGTCTTGCTCATCCGCCAGATAACGTCCTTGACCTTGCAACAGAACTTGAGAGAATCTGGCGTGACATCCCACAAGCCTTCCTTGCACGTTTGATAGGCTCTATGCGTCGTCGATACACTGCTGTTCTCAATGCCGATGGTGGACATACCCGTTATTGAGCTTGTGACATGGTCGTTTGACCCCTGTCCCGCTTGTGGACTCGTGTGACGTCATTGTGATTGACTTTTCAATTGAAATTCTCCCGACTTGTTATGGTCTCATGATCCCTCCATTAAAGTTTATATGTACCTTTGACATTGTTATCGTACTTATCACCTGGGATAATCTGTTGACAAGGCACAGTTTCTTTATGTGGCTGGTATATTAAGCTTTTGCACTGAGGAGACTGGTTCAGATACCTTGCCATGGGAAGTCCCAGAGGTAATGATGAACAATGTTGGTTGCAGCTGGGAACAAAGAGGCAACTGTGGTTTTGTTAGAAGGTTCAAGTCAGACAGTGTACGGACGGTCGCTATAAGCACTTTGCAATGGTTGGGGAATTGCCAAATGTGGTGGTTCAATCATCGTTGTGTTGTGGGCTGGCTAAAACAGGTATGTGAACATCCTGAGACAAGTCGAGATTGTCCCCCTTCGTAGTTACTACAAAGCAATGAAACCCCCTTCATAGTTACTACAAGGCAATGAAACCCCCTTCATAGTTACTACAAGGCAATAAAACCCCCTTCATAGTTACTACAACGCAATGAAACCCCTTCACGGTACAAGGAAATGAAACCCCCTTTATAGTTACTACAAGGCAATGAAACCCCGTTCATAGTTACTACAAGGCAATGAAACCCCCTTCATAGTTACCACAAGGCAATGAAACCCCGTTCCTAGTAGAAGGCAATGAAACCCCCTTCATAGTTACTATAATGTAATGAAACCCCCTTCATAGTTACTACAAGGCAATGAAGCCCCCCTTCATAGTGCAAAACCCCGTTCAATGAAACCCCTTCATAGTTACTACAAGGCAATGAAACCCCCTTCATAGTTACTACAAGGCAATGAAACCCCGTTCATAGTATAAGGCAATGAAACCCCGTTTATAGAACAAGGAAATGAAACCCCCTTCATAGTACAAGGCAATGAAACCACCTTCATAGTACAAGGCAATGAAACCACCTTAATAAGTACAAGGCTAATGAAACCGCCTTCATAGTTACTAAAAGGCGATACAACCCCCTTCATAGTACAAGGCAATGAAACCCCTTTCATAGTTACTACAAGGCAATGAACCCCCCTTCATTGTAGAAGGCAATGAAACTCCCTTCATAGTTACTACAAGGCAATGAAACCCCCTTCATAGTTACTAGAAGGCAACGAAACCCCCTTCATAGCTACTACAAGGCAATGAAAACCCCTTCATAGGACAAGGCAATGAAACCCCTTCATAGTACAAGGCAATGAGACCCCGTTTATAGTACAAGGCAATGGAACCCTATTCATGGTACAAGGCAATGTAACCCCGTTTTTAGTGCGAGGCAATGAAACCACCTTCATAGTACAAGGCAATGAAACCACCTTCATAGTTACTACAAGGCAATAAAACCCCCTTCATAGTTACTACAAGGCAATGAAGCCCCCTTCATAGTGCAAAGCAATGAAACCCCCTTCATAGTTACTACAAGGCAATGAAACCCCCTTCATAGTTACTACAAGGCAATGAAACCCCGTTCATAGTATAAGGCAATGAAACCCCGTTTATAGAACAAGGAAATGAAACCCCCTTCATAGTACAAGGCAATGAAACCACCTTCATAGTACAAGGCAATGAAACCACCTTAATAGTACAAGGTAATGAAACCGCCTTCATAGTTACTAAAAGGCGATACAACCCCCTTCATAGTACAAGGCAATGAAACCCCTTTCATAGTTACTACAAGGCAATGAACCCCCCTTCATTGTAGAAGGCAATGAAACTCCCTTCATAGTTACTACAAGGCAATGAAACCCCCTTCATAGTTACTAGAAGGCAACGAAACCCCCTTCATAGCTACTACAAGGCAATGAAAACCCCTTCATAGGACAAGGCAATGAAACCCCTTCATAGTACAAGGCAATGAAACCCCGTTTATAGTACAAGGCAATGGAACCCTATTCATGGTACAAGGCAATGTAACCCCGTTTTTAGTGCGAGGCAATGAAACCACCTTCATAGTACAAGGCAATGAAACCACCTTCATGAGACAAGGCAATGAAACCCCGTTTATAGTACAAGGCAATGAAACCCCATTCATAGTACAAGGCAATGAAACCCCGTTTTTAGTACAAGGCAATGAAACCACCTTCATGGTACAAGGCAATGAAACCCCGTTCATAGTATAAGGCAATGAAACCCCCGTTCATAGTACAAGGCAATGAAACCCTCTTTATAGTTACTACAAGGCAAAGAAACCCCCTTCATAGTTACTACAAGGCAATGAAACCCATTCATAGTACAAGGCAATGAAACCCCCTTCATAGTTACTACAAGGCAATGAAACCCCCTTCATAGTTACTACAAAGCAATGAAACCCCCTTCATAGTAAAAGGCAATGAAACCCCCTTCATAGTACAAGGCAATGAAACCCCCTTCGTAGTTACTACAAGGCAAATGAACGCCCCTTCATAGTACAAGGCAATGAAACCCCCTTCATAGTACAAGGCAATGAAACCCCGTTCATAGTACATGGCAATGAAACCCCCTTCATAGTACGAGGCAAATGAAACCCCTTCATAGTACAAGGCAATGAAACCCCTTTCATAGTTCAAGGCAATGAAACCCCTTCATAGTTACTACAAGGCAATGAACCCCCTTCATAGTACAAGGCAATGAAACCCCGTTTATAGTACAAGGCAATGAAACCCCCTTCATTTTACAAGGCAATGAAACCCCCTTCATAGTTAGTACAAGGCAATGAAACCCCTTCATAGTTACTACAAAGCAATGAAACCCCCTTCATGGTACAAGGCAATGAAACCCCCTTCATAGTTACTACAAGGCAATGAAACCCCCTTCATAGTACAAGGCAATGAAACCCCTTCATAGTAGAAGGCAATGAAACCCCCTTCATAGTTACTACAAGGCAATGAAACCCCTTTCATAGTTACTACAAAGTGGTCCTCCAAATGGAAGTAAGATAAATGTCACTCCATGTCACCATGCTTCAATCCACGCCTGCTTCGCAATGTCAGAAGTTTGTTTCGACTGTTTGGCCACATTACCTGGTGACGATCCCGGTCTAGCAATATCGTACAGCATGTCAGGTCAGCTTTAGCAGAGAAGTGCCAGAGAAGGCCACGGGAGTATGTGTGACGCTAGTGACAGCGCTACAGCAGAGAAATCAGTAGAGAAGGCCTCATCACCTGCAACCACCACATAATTCCTCAGCACAGAGATAGAAGCTGTAAACACTGAGATCAGAATGTCTCAATCTAAACTAGCACAGTTACGAGAATTTCTCAAACCTAGGACGAAAAGGTGTTCAACAAGGGAGATGTCATCGCCAATAGGTTGACTAGACTTTGTGTGTGGCTCCATGAAGGTAATCTTTTCCTTAGCCACATGCATCATTGTGTGGAGTTGTGGACGTACTACACCTAAGTAGTTAATCGGGGACATTTCGTGGTGCCAGTATTCAATAGCGTTAATATACTGAACATCACTGAAAACGCACCAGTCTAAAATTATCCATATTTTAATCAAGATTAAATTCAGCATGACAATGATCAATGACTATGACTAGCATGAAGCCGAAGGGCATGTCTAGTTGACAAAAGGCTTTAGAAACAAATTCATGTTCACAGTATGACTCTTTATTTCAAAACGCATCAACCTGCAGCCACTCCATGAAAAAAGCGCAAATTTCATTCTGAAATCATGCTGACTGTGACATTAAAAGCAGGTGTATAAGAAACGATTCCCATTGCTTCACTAACGATTGTGAAACGAGGACAGAGATGCCGAGGTTAACACGTCACGGAAGAGAACGTGCACTAGGCATGATACTGGGCAATATCCAGCAGCAGGGATATTGCTCGACAACTTGGACGGCCACTCCACCATCGTTGGGCTTCATAGACGACATCCGTGACCTTCAACGACCTTGGCAACAACGTGTCACGACCTTCCTTCAGGATCGCCATATTGACCTTGACCATATCCGTGATCAAACACTGTCGACTGCCAGGACTGCTGCACTGCTGGATTAGGTGCCTGACTGAGGGTGTGGGTTCAAGTCAACAAAAGTGCTAATATCGGTACTTTGCTGAGAAAGTGTAATCCCAAATATAACATGTGTTACATTTGACCACTTTCTAAAATGGCATTGCGAATAAATAATCTATAGACGCCGCCCACAAGTCACACCGATGAGTATACTTTTATATTATTCCCAAGTAACTAAAAGGAAGAAATGTGCCCAGACTGCAATGTAACAGTCGTAACCAAAAATGTTTACATATCAAGAGTACTATGAACCCTTACAATGAAGAGTTATACAATGACTGCAGAATTCATCGGTGTAATACCTTGAATCTTTAGCTGTATGGTTTTAGAATTTTGAAACTGAATTTTCTATGTAAATACCGAAAAGGTATTGTACTTTACATTACAATTGTGTGCAATTTGGTGAATTAGTGCAAACATCATTCCTGAGATAAAGAGCTGTGTATATTTCCATTTTCGAGAACGTACGTTGCTTTATTGATCTCGCTTCGCCCCTGTACAATGAGAGTATGCTACGTGGTATCCTTACAACTGCTTCATACGTCATCCTTGGTTGTCTGATCAGCAGTCGTGTATTTGTCTTCAGTTGCCTGTAGTCGGCAGTTGTGTACCCAGTGATCCTCTGTGAACACTTGATCATGAAATCTGTGTGCTCAGGGGTCTTCCGGGAACTGCTCCTGTTCTCGGCAGTTGTATCATTATATGTTGCATTGCCCGTGTCCAGCATGAAGGAATGCAAAGAACAAAAGGCACAGGAGGAGAGTCCTGTTGTTATCAAGAACATTGGCATCAAGATGTGCCAAGTGAGATGTATTGAAACTGGTGGCTGTTTGAGATTCGAATTCGATATTGAGACTTTAACTTGTCGTCTAAGACTCGGTGATTCGAATGGACTGGAGAAGAAGGAAGGATTCAAAGCTCATCTGAAGACACATTCAGACGTAAGTTGGAGGTATCTGTTAGTATGCATATGTAACCCTATCAAAATAAATAGGTGATTGTATGATTTTGTTTGAATTCCAATTAGGGATTTTGTTAAAGCATAATCATTTATTGAATCATGTCCTGTGAGCCTTCCACATAATCTGTGAGGCAATTACTGGCAATATATGTCGTTAGACGAAAATGAATTTGAAGGCAAATTCAAATGGTAATGCTTATGACCAAGTCGAAGCACTATCTATACTAATGAATGGACGTGTATAAGTTCTCGAGCTGTTCCACTATTCACATCGAGTGAGTTGATATTTACAGCTCTTTAGGCGATATTTCATTCTTAAAGGTCACATGCAACCAAAAAAATCAAACATAATTAAAACACAATTATCACTTCTTCATGACATATAATATGCATTGCTGATTATGAAAAAACAAATAAACAAAATTATGAGGGTATAATCGCAAATCAAAAGTGCAATATTTTGTACTTGGGTTTACCTCCCTCGAAACGAAGCAGCCGGGATACCGAACCCAGTCAGAGCGGGTGGGTGTGCACTCAGGTGTAACGGCTGGTTCACGGGTCATTGTGTGTGTATATATAGAAAGTTGGGGTTTGTAAATACATGCTCATATTTTGTATAACATTTTGCAATCAACAGACATCATAACATGTCATGTGTTCAAGTATCACACCTGCCTGTCTGTGTAATTACATAATGTGACAGAGACCGAACTCGGGCCATAAATCAATGCGTTTTGTTTATGGTGTATAGCCTGATTGGTGTTAAGTTCAAATTGCATGTGGTCAGTGATCGCAGTTGTGTATTGAATATTGTCATTAGCAGACAGGCAGGCAGACACACTGGTGTCAATAAAACAAGACATTGAGTTTTGTCTGTGACAGCGACATATCTATATCACAGTTAGAAATCGTGTCAACTCTAAATAATGACATTGCTTTTAAGTATTGAACTGAGAAAGTTACTCGGTAAGAAGAACGTGTGGTGAAATAGACAAATGAAATTATATAAACAGTTTATTTACTGTCATAACATACAAAAAGCTCGCGCCTGTGAGATATCAACAAAACATTATGAAACTAGCTCACACCAAAGCCTTCACAGAGTATTCACCAGACAGCCCGCTTCCAAGTTGCGAGAACCTATTTCACTTCGCACGTGCTATGAGCGCAGCCAGCTGTTGAAACCCGTATTCCCCTGGGGAAAATTAGTGAAACGTTTGAACTCCGATTTCGCGCGTTTTTTTTCATCGCCTTATTTTTCAACTTTATAAGTTGAATTTGCATTTTTGACGCTTTGTTTCGGTAAGTCCATACCGAAAGGTATCAGAATCTGCAAAGTTGTGTTTTACGTTGCATGTGACCTTTAAAACAATTATGCCCCAATGTGTTGTGGTGACCAACCACATCACCCCCATATGTGAAATTTTGGACATGGCTTTGATTCCTTCAAAGTACAAAATGGAAGATTTTCAAACATTGGGCATCGAGAATGTAGCCCGACTACCTTTTGACTGACCCTCGTATCACCAAGTGAGAATACAAGAAATGAGCTTCATGCGTTGAACCCTAGTGAATTCGAAATTCATACTAACTGTCGACAGTACATATAAAAGCAAGACATGCTTAAAACTGAATGATCAGTAAAGAGCTCACAATGAATTCATGGGAGGGGACATAAATGGCCACGCGCTGTCGTTCATGGTTCTTTCACTTCTGTCTGAAGGTAACCCCTGGTCCCTGCAGTAGCACGTCATGCAGTCTCGGTGATAGATGTTTGGAGAGCCGATATGGAAAGCCTGTCTGTGTGAAAGGTAACTGCCTCCTGGATACTTTCCGATTGGTTACCATATGCTTGTTTTATTTTAGAGTAGGAGTCTTACCATGTTACAGACTCATGTATAGAAGTTTGGCTAGTGTATATCATGGGTATATGATAGGACTGGGCCAAATTATGATTTATTGTCTTGGGACTGTCTGACTGAGTTTGTTCTTTTACGCCGCTTTTAGCAATATTCCAGCAACATCACGGCGGGGAACACCAGAAATGGGCTTCACACATTGTACCCATGTGGGTATTCGAACCCGGGTCTTCGGCGTGATGAACCAACGCTTTAACCACTAGGCTACCCCCCCGCCCCTGTTGTCTTGGGAACACATGGTTCTGGTCTAGAATAGGATCTAGAATAGGATTTCCCAAGAAATACTCCCGATCCACGAATAGAAGTTTATACATTGTAAAAGGGGTTTAAGATATCTTTTGACGTCAGATTTCTTCACCAATTTTATTAATTATGTTGGGGATTAATTTTTAATTGTTTCGTCATTTCGGTATATATTCAAGCATATCTAAACATAAATACTTACTGTTCAGTATCTGTCGGGAAAAATATCTCGCCACAGATTACACAAGAAAAACGATGCTATAAACAAAGCTCTGCCCTCCCTTATGTCCTTTCATTAAACTACAGGTGGAAGGACGCTTTATCCTGGGAGATATAAACAACAGAGAAGAGAAAAGCAGAGCGGATCCGGAGACAACCTACTTCATGAAGCCTGTAGAGAGGGTGACTTAAGTCGGGTGCGGACAATCATGTCTAAGGGTCAAGTCGACATTGACAGCAGAGAGGGAGAATACGGGATGACGCCAGTGATGTTGGCAGCACGAGGGGGACATAGAGGTGTGTTTGAGATTCTAGTCGGAAAAAGATGTGATATGTCCATTCTTGATAATAAAGACAACAACATTCTTCATATGGCCTGCTATGGAGGACAAATTGCGATCGTGAAACGTGTTCTCTCGCTTGACATTGTGGACATCAACAGTAGGGGTCATATTGGGAGCACGTGTGTGATGGTTGCAGCAGCTAATGGACATAGAAAGGTGTTTGACTTAGTAATGAGTAAAGGAGGTGATGCTTCACTTGTTGACGAGAATGGTAACAACATCCTACATTGGGTGTGTCGTGGAGGAGACGTAGAGATGGTGAAGTATGTCATCTCACTGAACTTTGTCGATATCAACAGCAGAGGACTTCACGGACGGACACCAGTGATGGTTGCAGCAGCTAATGGACATAGCAAGGTGTTTTACTTAGTAATGAGTAAAGGAGGTGATGCTTCACTTGTGGACAAGAATGGTAACAACATCCTACATTTGGTGTGTCGTGGAGGAGACGTAGAGATGGTGAAGTATGCCATCTCACAGAACTTTGCCGATATCAACAGCAGAGGATATTACAGACAGACACCAATGATGGTTGCAGCAGCTAATGGACATAGCAAGGTGTTTAAGTTAATAATGAGTAAAGGTGGTGATGCTTCACTTGTGGACTACAGTGGTGACAACATCCTACATCTGGCGTGTCGTGGAGGAGACGTAGAGATGGTGAAGTATGTCATCTCACTGAACATTGTCGACATCAACAGCAGAGGATTTAACGGACGGACACCAATGATGGCGGCAGCAGCTAATGGACAAAGAAAGGTGTTTGACTTAGTAATGTGTAAAGGCGGTGATGCTTCACTTGTGGACAAGAATGGTGACAACATCCTATATTGGGTGTGTCGTGGAGGAGACGTAGAGATGATGAAATATGTCATCTCACAGAACTTTGTCGATATCAACAGCAGAGGACATTACGGACGGACACCAGTGATGGTTGCAGCAGCTAATGGACATAGAAAGGTGTTTGACTTAGTAATGAGTAAAGGAGGTGATGCTTCACTTGTGGACAAGAATGGTGACAACATCTTACATATCGCCAGTTCGCACGGAAATGTGCTGATGGTGAAGCATATTCTTTCTAAAACTATTGTTGATGTTAATGCTAAAGATAAGTTTGGAGATACAGCGGCAATGATTGTAAAGAGAAGAAAAACCAAGGCAATGTATGACATCCTAAAATTGTTAGGCAATTGGGGGCATTAACTGTCCTTTAAACACGTTGCAAAGTGATATTCTATAACTGATAAACAAATATCTTCCTCACATGATTATTTTTGTCTCCAAAATGAAAACATCCTCTTTTGTAATAAATGGATTCCAGTAAATACCGCCAGTGTTTAAATAACTGTGCAAACAAAGACTCATACACTAGTCACTATCACTCAGCACTCTCACTTTCTACGCCAGCGGCATGATGAAAAGGCAAGTACACTATCCCCACAGTTTGTCTCCAGTCTCCTAAACCATAAAGAAGTAACAATGTCGGATATCTCTCGCATCATTTTTGAAGCAGACATCCATGCACCACACTTGCCAAATACATCATGCTGCATCTGACAACATATCACAAACAGCAAACGATAGGGCGACGGAGGATCCTATTCTCATGGAGATGCACACCTCGCTTCAAACCCAAGAAACCATCATTCCCGCCAGACTCCCCCCCAGTCCCTTCAACACACCCACACAATCTTTGCCTTATTTTTCTTCTTCACCGTTATTACCGTAGTCTACTCGGCTAACAAAACCCCGAAAATTCCTTATTCAAACATCTAACTGCAAAATAAAGGGCCTACCCTGGAAGCGTTTAATGTCCCCAAATCCATAAGACATATATATATGAAGTCAACGTCTCATGCGATACACTGAACTGAAAAGGTACACACGAGGCGTAATTCGCGTAAGAACGCGCGAATCGCAGCATTCCCACGAGCATTTTTTCAAGACGGCAAACGCGGATCGCGACCTATATTCCCAACCTCAAATCGTTAGTACCAAACGAATCACATCAAGACAAAACGGAAAGTCCCATCCAACATAAACAGTAATCATAATGTATGAAAAACAAAACCAAAACACCCAATATCGTAGATACCATTGTGTATGGCACTTCCAATTAACTAGTAGTAAAACCATTAATTAAACCTGTAGCGAAATGTCTGAAATATCACCGCACAGCAACATCCCATATTTGACTTGCAAACAACTGTCCACACACAACAAATATGCATATAATATTGACACAGCTAATATCCAAACACACAACCCACACACCCCTCAAAAAACAAACCACATGACATGTCCACACGACAAAATCGGTTTCGGAGATTCCTTCCGATAACGCTCCCACATGGACTTCCCCCAAGCCACAAAAATTCGTCAACATCACCAACACGGGAACCTCAACACCAACACGCAAAACAGCCCCAAACAAACAACCTAAACTTAGCCAAACCTTAACAGAATACCAAACAGAGCCCCAGGAGCTTGAAACATTCTGGATTCCACTTCAACGTCATGCATTTTAAGAACTGTGTTCTGAAAATATACCAGGCGTCAAGAATAAAGGGTCCAATGATATATGGCACATGAGAGGAAATAATAGAACTAGGAGTGTCATCATAATGTTTAATGTGTTGACAAACGTGAGGCATTGTGACATACACAGGAAATTTCAAACAGCACTAGGAAACATCAGTTTTGACCGACTCGCATGGAACATCGTATTTACAGTTCTCGCAAACACCTGGTGTTATCCGTACATTTATACACTTCCTTATTTTGACTTTTCACCAAATGGAATCTATTTTGTCTGGAAGTAAATACATGTTATGCATAAACATACACGCACGCCATCATCGACCGCGAGCTATCCAAACTCAACATTGACATCGCCGCCCTCCAGGAGACACGTCTCTCTTCCAGTGGCAGTTTCCAGGAGAAGGGCTACACGATCTTCTGGCCAGGACTGGAGCCAGAGGAGCGCCGACTTCACGGAGTCGGCTTCGCAGTCCGCAACCTGCTCCTACCATCAGTAGAGCCTCATTCTCAAGGGACCACGGGCATCCTCTCACTCCGCCACACGACCTCCTCTGGACTCACAAACATCTTTCGCATCTACGCCCCCACACTCTACTCCAAAGCTGAGGCCAAAGATGCGTTCTACAACGACCTTGAGGCCAGGGTCAGGGAGATTCCACAAAAAGAAGACCTGATCCTGCTCGGAGACTTCAATGCCCAGGTTGGCGCAGACTACACGCTGCATTGATCACTTTGGCGTTGAGAACGAGAACGGACAGCGGCTACTTGAGCTCTGCTCCTACCATAACCTGTGTATCACCAACACCTCCTTTCCCACCAAGCCCCACCACAGAGTGTCTTGGAGGCACCCCAGATCCCAAACACTGGCACGAACTGGACTTTGTCATCACCAGGAGATCCATGCTCAACCACGTGCTTGTCACTCGCACTTACCATAGTGCCAACTGCGACACTGATCACTCCCTGGTCAGCAGCAAGGTGCGCCTCCGCCCCAGACGAATCCAACGCTCCAATCAAAAAGGGCCGCGCTCGCATCGACACTGCCAGAACACTGATGCCAGAACTGGATGAATGCTTTGCTCAAGCCATCAATGAAGCACTGGAGGACTGCCCTACAGAGAGTGCTACTTTGCGATTGGAGTTCATCTGCGACACCATGTACAAGACTGGCTCCGACACCTTCGGGAAGAGAGCAAGGAAAAGCGAGGACTGTTCCCGAGGCTGGGATCGAGGAGATGGAGCCTGCCATAACCGCCAAGAGAGCCGCGCACCTCGAGTACTAAAGACAGCCCTCCGAGTCAACACTAGCTGCCTTTAGAGAAGCCCACAACAACGCCAAGGGGATCGCCCGCAAGTGCGCCAATGGCTACTGGCTGAAGCTACGCAGCGACATCCAGTTCTCTGCGGACTGTGCAAACATCCATACCATGTACGAGGGCATGAAGAAAGCGATTGTAACAACTATCGCGGGATCTCCCTCCTCAGCATCATGGGGAAAGCTTTCGCCTGAGTCGTCCTCAACCACCCCCAGCTGCTAGGCGACCACGTGTACACTGATCACAATGTGGATTTCGACAGAAACGGTCAACGATCGACATGGTGTTCTCCTTCAGGCAGCAACAGGAGAAATGCCATGAACAGAGATGCTATGAACAGAGATGCCCCTTGTTCCTCGCCTTCATCAATCTGACCAAGGCATTCGACCTAGTCAGTCGAACAGACCTCTTCACCCTCCTACACAAGATTGGATGTCCCCACAAGCTCCTGAAGATGATCACATCCTTCCATGACGACATGGGAGGCACATTCCAGTATGACGGACCATCCTCGGATCCCTTCCCAATCTGGAGTGGAGTGAAACAAGGGTGTGTCCTGGCCCCGACACTATTTGGCTTGTTCTTCTCCCTACTCTTGCGTTATGCCTTCCGCGAGTCTGAAGATGGCATCTTCCTGCACACACGAGGAGTGACGGGAACCTTTTAAACCTCTCCCGCCTCAGAGCAAAGACAAAGGTTCGCAGGGTCCTCATATGAGAGATGCCCTTTGCAGATGATGCCACCCTCAGTGCACACTCTGAGGAGGCCCTCCAGCGACGTATTCATGTGGCCACCCTCTGGTCATATACCAACGGATTCGTGGGCTCTTTTAAGTACACAGAGTTGTACACTAGAGGTTGTGACACCACTGAAAGAGTCTGCACACAAAGTTGACTACAAGGTTTTTACGCCCGGTAACAGGTGGGATCGATCCAGCACCTCAAGCTCCCTGGATCACAAGCCTGGCGCCTTAGATAGCTCGCCAACCACGCCCCACTTATTTGACAAAGAATGTCAACATTGAATAAATGCATGCTCATCGTCTTTGAATGGCATTTAGAAGTAATACACATAAAGGGTGAACATTCGTAGATGTCAACTTCTGTAACATGGAGGGACACGACGTTTCTGAGAATAATCCTAATCCTTCATCAGGTGAAGAAAACAAAGGAAGCAAATCCCTATATGAGTACATGTGCAACAACAACAGTTATTAGATGACAATGGTGGGCACTCAGCAAGGGGAGGTCAGTAGTTAATTGGTGCCGAATGGTAATGGCAAAGAGCAAGTAGAAGCAAGCAGTTTTATGTCGAACCAAACCGTGGATCATAACCAAATGTAGATAAGTTTTAACTCTGTCATGTTTCTGTCTGAAAATGATTTGTTTGAACGTTGACAGGTCCTCACTTTCAAAAACTATGCTATGGTTTGAGAAATATTTACTTTACTGAAAAGCAAAACAACAAAAACATGCAAAACAGTCCCCTATCCCCTCTCCAAACAAAAACAATTATTTTCCGAAACTCCTTGAATTTGATAAAATGTGAAATACAGCATAAGACATGCATTTGAAACAAAGTGGTGATTGTGCTCCTATAGACACGGTATGATTACATTAGGCAATGGATAGAAATATGTCTAACAAAGGATATCTATTATTTTACAAGCATCGTTTCTTTTCTTTGTTGTAAAATCCATTATCAACAGACAAAACAGTGTTGCCTGCAGTGCTGACAAACCCACCCAACACATATTTCATGGAATATAATATTTATCCTCATGTCTTTGGTTTCATTAAAACAGTTTGATAAACAATTTGAGAGAAATGTTTTTGTCATAGACATGCATTACGAGCAAAGTGAAGACAATTTTCACCCATTAAAGGTAAAATCAGTAATGTTATGTTCTCCAAAAGAGCGTTAAATTCTGACACAGAAACAGAGACCTTTTATACAAATGATGGTGATTAGGTGATATATTCCAGTCAGCATACCAATGTCATCTTTTTCTGTCGTCGCAAAATACAAAAACCAAGCCATGTCGTCACTAAAACAGATTGTGCATGTATACATTTTCTACTTTAATGGGCAATCAACATGCGTATGTCAAACAAATATAATATATCATAAGGAGCGTTATCTTGCATTCTCACTTCTTTTCCATTGTCTTCATACTCATTGCAAGCAATAACATTAATATTTAATGATGCATACCACTATGTCAAAAACAAACTTTCTTAGATTCCAGAAGAAATATATAGGTAATTTCTTACTCTTTTATATTGTTTCAAATGAAACAGATTAGCACTAGGTCATGTCTCTGGCGTCGAATGTTCTAAACACAAGAGGATCCGTGATGTTCAAAACAGAGAATGCAACATAAGCTCAATAACCATACACAATTAGATTTCTTAATATTTCAGAACAAACCCACGGGCAATGTGTTGTTAACCTAATACCCATTACATATCACAGAGGAAGAAAACAGACTATTTGCAATGACGTTTTTCATCGGACACCGCCAATGCCCTTCCTGGCCTTGGAAACGTCAAATAACATTCAGGTGGTAGGCAGGTGTGTATTTTTCATAATTATTTGCATTCTATCAGATCTTTAGTAACGATGGAGCCTATCGTTGAAGTGAATGCCATAGTGGTAAAGCGTATGTCCGATTTTAATTATATCATTCAGCAATTTCACTTAGAACTTCATCAAATTCCACGGAGCTGGATGCAGTAAAAACGTTATTGACAACAGATGTCATCACATAATTTATTTCAGTTCTATGTTTGCTTGTACCGTATTATAATCGATTGGAGTGGAACAGTTCTAGATTTTCCCAAATATTTTCTTTTGCAAAGAATATCTAGACACATACATTTATTTGTGCTATTTCGTCAGACACCATCGATACAATGACAACCAGACAGGGGCAGTAATACCTAGTGTTATTCAGGTGGCTGGACCGAAAAGTTTTTTGGGTGATGTTCAATAAAATATACTGAACATCATTGAAAACGCACCACCTGTATTAGTTTTGATTTCAAGGAGCATAAATGAGCAGTCGGTGTAAATTTACATACTTTTGTAGTCCAATGATTTGTAAAGAAAAAAACCAAGAACCAATCCAGCAAAACAGTGAAGTTTTAATTCAGCTGACCATGAAAGAAAGATGGATTCAAATTGGAAAGTCAGTAACATGTATGACCACCGTTAGCAGCAGCACAAGCTGTGCAACGTCTCCTCATTGAACTGATAAGTCTCTGAATAATGTTTTGAGGCAATGCATTCCACTCTTGGTGCAAGGCATTCTCAAGTTCCCCAAGGTTGTTGATCTGTGGGGGACGTGAGAGGCGTTGGCCGATGTAATCCCACAAGTGTTCAATGGGAGACAAATCTGGTGACAATGCAGGCCATGTAAGTAGAGGAATGTTGTTGTTTTCCAGAAACTGTGTTGCAACACGAGCGTTGTCCTGCTGGAATGTGCAGATCTTGATGTTGGTTAAAGAAGGGAAGAACGTTGTTCTGAAGAATTGTGTCACGGTAGTATAAGGCATTCATTCTGCCACGACAAACTACCAGAGCGGTTTTGTGATGATTACTGATCCCTCCCCACACCATAATGCTTCCTCCACCCCACAGATCTGTTTGCACAACACAGTCCTGATGGTAACGTTCTCCCCGTCGACAGGGTGGAAATACGCAAGTGACCCTTCAGGAGTTTGGTATAATTTCAACCAAATAGAAAAGGTTCTTTGACAATACTTATAAGAAAGCATGACATATGCCATTTGTTTATACATGAAAAACAAAAACATTACTCTTTCTCCTTCCGATGTTTGTTGCTGTTCATCCAGATCCTGGTCCGAATGATTCTAAAAAAAAAAACCTGTGATGGTCCAGGTTAGAATGAACCTTCAGTAACCCATGCTTGCCGTCAGAGGCGACTAACGGGATAGGGTTGTCAGGCTCGCTGACTTGGCTGACACATGTCATCGGTTCCCAATTGCGCAGATCGATGTTCATGCTGTTGATCACTGGATCGTCTGGTCCAGACCCGATCATTACAGACCGCCGCCATATAGCTGGAATATTGCTGAGTGCGGCGTAAAACTAAACTCACTCGCTCACTCATTGGGAATAAGTGTTCCTAGAGACTGGCGGTGATATACTGACTATATCGACCCTGTAATCACTTTGCTAACCTTCAGACAAAGTCAATATTGTATGTCATGTTAAAGCCTTTTTAGTATTCATGATCTGCAGCCTTAAGAGTGGAAATAATTCATTTTCATAGTTGAATCTGATATTAAAAGTAGTCACATGTGGAAGCAATTGACAAATAGCTATTATACAACAACACACACACACACACACACACACACACACACACACCCATACCTCCCCCATTTCATCTGAAATATAAATTAGTAAGAGGCATAATAATATCATAAATTCCGCTGTCAGAATAAGGAATCATTCCTCTATACAAAATTCTTGCGCCACTTAAATAGAGTTTTTTCCTCCAAATCCCATTATCTTAGGGCAGAAAGATGTCCCATCAGTGGGGATCTCCCATCAGTGAGGATATCCATCTGTTTCATATACTGAATAGGAGTGACGAAAAATATACCCAAAAGGCTGTATGGGATGAGAAATGACATGCCAAAGATTAATGTTCCCGTGTATGTCGTGCAACATTCCATTATCATTATTTTTATTATTAACTATTTATATAGCACCGAGTTCCAGCTAGGCTGCTCCCAGGCGTATTGTTTTTCTCTTGATCACTGGATATCAGTCTCAACGGCACATCGCTTTATCAATCTCAACTTCCTGGGGATCATACAACTTTTGCAGCCACTAGGCGCACCAACTTAACGTCACTTTCCCATCCTTTCGAGGTACCATTCACAGCTGGGTGGACTGGGTCAGACAATCACAGTGCTTTGTCCAAGCTTACAGAACAATAAGCTAATGTGGCCAATGTAGTTATTTACCAAGGGATTGGTTGGTTCTTTTAAGTGCACAGAGTTGTGTACTGCACCCTAGGGGTTGTGACAAGACTGAAAGAACCTGCACTGAAAATAGGCTCCAAGGGCTTTACACACGGTCACAGGTGGACTCGATCCCTGAATCTCAAGCTCGCTGTATCACAAGTTTGGCGCCTCAGACATCTCGCCCACCAGTAGCCCCAATCTTTGATGTCTTCTTTTTTTCACAACTACAATCGATCACTTCTTTCTTCAAAGATTTCAGGGGTGGTGTGGTAGTCTAGTGGTTAAAGCGTTCACTCGTCACGCCGAAGACCCGGGTTCGATTCCCCACATGGGTACAATGTGTGAAGCGCATTTCTGGTGTCCCTGTCGTGATATTGTTGGAATATTGCTAAAAGCGGCGTAAAAATAAACTCACTCATTCAATGATTTCAAACAGTTTTTTTACGACTCAATGAAAATGAAAGACGAATGTGGTGGGACACCCTTCGAGGAATACATCGGTTTGAGACCCAAGATGTAATCGATTAAAAAAGCAGACGACGACGAAATCAGAAAAGCGATAGGCGTGAAAAAAACATGTGGTGAAACAACAAATGAAGCGGGACAGATCCAAGGAAGCACTCTTCAAAACCCGCACGTTCAAACACCAAATGAACATGTTGAGAAGCGATGGACAAAGGATATACGGAATCAACAAGACGTTGTTGTCGCCCATGGATACCGAACGATTGATCGCCATCGATGGCGTCACCACTTACACGTACGGACAAGATTTTAGTCAACAGTATAGAAGGACATCGAATGATGTCTCCCGTTCGGGGGTCATCATTTTTACTGGAGGCTGGGAGCTGAATTAACCCAAAATAAGCCATTAGGGTACCTCGCAATAGAACTGTCATTATGTATACTACTTGTTATGTAACGTCAATGACCTCAAGCGACCGACTAAACATCAATTGCAGAAACTGATCGGCAAGCTAAGTTGGACAACACGTGCAGTCAGTGGAGGACGTACATTTCTCAGGCGTTTGATCGACGTGTGTAACAGTGTCCGATATAAACATCACTTCATTGCACTTAATGCCTCTGCCAGAGCAAATATCAAGTGGTGGTTTGATTTCATGTCAATATTTGGTAGTACTACTTTTGAAATCCAAGGTGAACCAATATCCTACGAGGAGTTGGCGACAGATGCGTGCGACATCGGCGGCGGCGGTATTTACAGTGTCGATTGGGTTAACATAGCGTGGCATTCTGACATGGTAGGTTTGTATAATGAACATATCAACATCAAGGAACTAGCGATTGTTGGCGTGGCGGCGAGGCAATGGGCGGTGATGTGGAGCAGGAATAATGTGATTATTTATACCGATAACTCGGCAACCATGTACGCTATCAATAAAAGCACCTCACTCAATCCAGCAGCAATGAAGATTTTAAGAGACTTATTTTGGCTATCTGCATTTTACGGTTTTCACTTAACTTCGAGACACATTACGGGAACACAATCAGTGACAAAATCTCTCGGCTCCACTAATAAGACAACATGTCATGGTTACATAATGCTGGATGTGACATGAACTTGTTGAACCATGTGACTCTCTGTTCTATGACGCTTTTACAGGCCCAGTGGGAGCAGACCTGAGTCAGTTAGACACCGAGGTGACGTCATAACAGCAGGCAGCATATGCATACACGACTAATAACACCTACTCAGCGATGATCCGATGTTATTTACAGGTTCAGCCTATATTTCAGTCTTACACCACTTCCAGCTTCTACTCTGACCATAGCTCGTTGCATAGCCTTCCTAGCGCACTCTCTCAGCGCTAACTGTATACCCGGATACCTCAACGTCATCATACATCTCAACTCTGGCTTCGACAACCCCATCACAGCATGGACGCTTAGTTTAGTTAAAAGGGGTGTCATGCGTGTTAAAGGCAAGCCACCTGCACAGAAATTACCTATCACGCCAACCATTCTGCGAGAAAACAGATCTAAACTCGACTAACCTAGCACTTTTACCATCGCATTTGGAGTGCATGTTTGGTGGCTTTCCTTACCTTTATGAGGAGGTCTACACTGTTACCTGGTAAACAAAGTAAATCTCCTGATCGCCAATTGTGTATTCGTGGTGTTAATGTTAATGATGTTACAGTCTATGTGACCATCCGACACTCCAAGACCATTCAGTTCGGACAGAGGGTGTTACAACTGCCACTAGCCAGTCTGCAGAGTTCTCCTTTGTGCCCTGTTACAGCGCTCAGGTCACTTCGTGATATCCAGGGCGAGATACCGCCTACAAATCATCTGTTTTCTTTCATGTGTGATGATAAGATCAGTGGTCTAACCTATAGCTCCTTTATCACAGCACTGAAGACAGTGCTGGTGGCCTATGGGTACCCGGCAGATAGCTACAGTGGCCACTCATTCAGGCAAGGGGGCTGTGCCTTCGCTCACAAGATAGGCGTGTCGCCCATACTCGTCAAGCTTCATGGAGATTGGAAATCAAATGCTTATGAAAGATAAGTCTGGAGGTTTGGAGGATTTTATGTATTTTACGAACAGTTTGTCATTTTGTATGTGTCAATCGTAATAAAAGTGACATCGTATCCCCAACACCTATTGTGTTATATCTTGGAAAGGGTTAAGGGTAATAAGTTATATAATTAAAGTTTAACTCTCATAGGCCATGGGCAGACAGGTGCTCTACCGGGAGACAGCACTCTACCGCGCAAGGATTCACGTGTGGAACGAGCGTGCGTGCGCACTCATCTTTCTACGGGACAGACAAATGAGTCCCACGGCTGCAGCCGGCGCGTACGGACGCCCACCCACCTCCCTGGGAATACCTTTTATCATGTTATTCAACTGTGGAAACTATTATCAAATATGCATTTATGCAAATAGTAGTTATGAAAAAAACCATGAATGAATCTTCACCCGAACATCAAACAGCCCTTGTAATTACACATACAACCTGACGATATACAAAATTGCCAACCCCTTCACGATATAATGGATGCTTGGAAAAGCTTGAATGCAAGCACCCATGAAATTGTATTACACAATTATTTGCTATAATTCATGAATTATTACTCATTTACAATTATATTTTCATATTTGACGAGTGGATTCTTCGCCAGGAAAACATAGATGGGCAGAATTTTGTGCATGTTGCACACGTGGCTGATTTGTGCCCACTATGAGCGCATAGACAATTCATAAAATACTAGTTCAGCAATAATGTCTAATGATGCACACCGCTGTGTCAAAAACGGACTTTCAATGCTTCCAGAACAAATACATAGACAAGTTCTTACTATTTTCAAATGAAACAGATCTGCACTAGATCATGCCTCTGGCGTCTAAAGTTATAAACACAAGAGGATCCGCGATGCACAAAACAGTGAATACAACGTCAGCTCAATTACCATGACCATTTAGAGTTCTTAAAGTTACAGAACACAATTGACAATGTGTTGCCAACGTAATACTCATTACACATTACACAGGGCGGTGGGGTGTTGCCAACGTAATACTCATTACACATTACACATGGCGGTGGGGTAGCCTAGTGGTTAAAGCGTTGGCTCGTCACGCCGAAGGCCCGAGTTTCTATTCCCCACATGGGCACAATGTGTTAAGCCATTTCTGGTGTCCCCCGCCGTGATATTGCTGGAATATTGCTAAAAGCGGCGTAAAACTAAACTCAGTCAGTCAGTCGAACACATAACACATCACAGATCTATCAGAGCTTTAGTAACAAAGGAGCCTATCGTCGCACTGATTGTCATTGTGGTAGAGCATATGTCCGATTTGAATTATATCTTTCAGCAACTTTACTTGGAAATTCCTCCACCGAGCTGGATGCAGTATAAACGTTATCGGCAACAGATGATGTCATCACATAATTTATTTCAATTCTATTTTCGCTTGTACTGTATTATAATTGTTTGTAATGGAACAGTTTTAGATTTTTACAAATATATCTTTTTTTGCAAAGAAGACCCATACATGCACTTGTGCTATTTTGTCGGAAACCATTGATGCAATGACAAACAGACGGACGCAGTACTGTCTAGTGATATTCGGGTGGCTGGGCTGAAAAGTGTTTTGGGTGATGTTCGATCAAATATTATTGTGAAGCTTTAATTACCAGGGGGCATTAATTTTCATAGTTGAAAAACACATTTCCTATTTGATGGTCTTCAGCAATAGCACTATGACACCTTTCAAATGCCGTAAAATAGGATGTTCTGTATGCAAGATCGACAACAGATAATGCCCTGACATTATCTGTTTAGGCCTATACCGTCATATCACCAGAAGTGTAACACTTCAGTATGGTAGCTATTTACCCACTCAGCTGTAAATAACAACCAGTGACACTCATACTGTCAGTCTTACTCTTCAGCAACCAATGCTTGTTGTAACAGGCGACTAACGGGATTGGGTGGTCAGGCTCGCTGACTTAGTTTACACATGTCCTCGCATCCCAGTTGCGTAGATCGATGCTCATGATGTTAATCACTGGATTGTCTGGTTCAGAGTCGATTATTTACAGACCGCTGGCATATTGCTGGAATATTGCTGACTTTCGCGTAAAACTAAACTCACTCACTCACTCACAAACCGCTGGCATATTGCTGAGTGCGGCGTTAAACAACAAACCAACCTTATTCGTCTTCAATGCAATTTGATAAAATGAACAAGAGGGGGGTTAAAATTGTTCGTCACATTGGCAATATTTCAATCATGTCGAAAAAGGTATTCGACACTTTTTATATATAGCATGAGATATGGCTTTTGTATAAACATGGAAAAAAACCCATTCCACTTTCTCCTTTCCGTGTTTGCTGTTGTACATCCAGATCCCGGTCCGAATGATTCTCAAGAGAAAAACAATGCAGGTGTGTCACATTTTTTATCAGAAGTATGTGTTATACATGTAAAGGTGAGTGAGTGAGTGAGTGAGTGAGTGAGTGAGGGCTCAACTTCAAACAAAATGATCATACAGAAAGGCGTGCGTGAGTGAGTGAGTGAGTGAGTGAGTGTGAGTTGAGTTGAGTTGAGTTGAGTTGGGTTTTGCGTCACATCGGCATTATTCCAGCCATATAGTGACGTGAACAAGTTTGCAGTAATAAACATTGTAAGGACATACTCGGAATGAGTTTTAGTTCAAAAACATATATTCATTACATTGTCATTTAAAAGCAGAAAAAGTCATAGCATCAAATTTAAAGGCAGGCACTTTGTTAGTCACATTTCACAGTTACAAATTATGATAGTTACACTTCACAGTGACAATTTAGCATAGTTACATTTCACAGTTACAATTTATGATAGTTACATTTCACAGTTACAATTTATGATACAGATCAACTTCCCTCAGGTAGTTCACTATCAAATGAGCGCTCACGCGGGGAGAACAGATCTTTTAGGTTTGTTGCATCATAATGTGAGTCCCTTGCAGACGATAAGTCCACGCATTCAAGCAGAATATGCTTGATGGTGAAAACCTCATCGCAAAGAGACACACATTGGGGGTCCATCCTTCCGTTTTCAGCAGATAGTCATGAGTAAATCGACTGTGGCCAATACGACATCGTCGTAGAATTACTTCATCACGTCTTGACTGACAACCCAAGTAGGTATAACCAATTGTTGGTTTCAATTCATACAGTTTATTTCTTCCTACTTGAGTGTCCCATCGTTTTTGCATGAGGTCCCGAGTATAGCTTTTGATAGTGGGTTTGAAATCGCTGTACGGGATCAGCAGTGGAGATAAGGGCTTGTCAAGAGCAGCTTTTGCTGCAGCATCGGCTTTTGTGTTACCTGTTATGCCGACGTGACCCGGCAACCAGCAGAGGACGATGTCACTTTGGCCAGTAGAGAGGTCGTTGTGAAGTTCCAAAATGTCCAGAATGATTGGGTGACTTGAAGTAACATTTTGAAGTGCTTGAAGGCAAGATAATGAATCTGTGAAAACGATGAAGTTTTTGGAATGATTCTGCTGTTTAATATAGGTCAAAGCTGAAAAGCTGAAAAGATAGCTTTGGCCTCGGCAGTGAAAATGGAACTGTTGTCGGGAATCCTAGAGGAGACAGTCTTACATCCAATGACTGTAGCACTGGCGACTTGGCCCTCATCCTTGGATCCGTCTGTGAAAATGGATCTATGGGTCTCATACTTGGAACGTGAGGGCTCAACTTCAAACAAAATGATCATACAGAAAAGGCTTGCGTGAGTGAATGAGTGAGTGAGTGAGTGAGTGAGTGAGTGAGGGGGCTCAACTTCAAACAAAATGGTGATACATCTATCCAGAAAAGGCGTACGTGCACGCGTACGTGCGTGAGTGGGTGGGTTCGTGGGGTTGAGTGAGTGAGTCAGTCAGTGAGTCAGTGAGGTGGGGTTCAACTTCAAACAAAATGATGATGCATTTATCCAGAATAGACTTTGACTTTGTGTTTGAAGCTTTCTAATTTATATTTACACTCATTGTTTTACTTATATGTTGTTGTTTTTCAGCTATAGCTACAAAATAGCTCGTCTGATATTTAGTATCATCCAATCCATACCCCTGTCATCGAGGTTGGCCAGTAAATACCAGTGTATACAATCAACACAGAGAGTACAGATTCCAGTCGGAAGAGGGTTCGAAGTCTTTCTTCTTCACTAGACCCGCAGCTGTCCGGCATTCTCTGGTTTGTGCGTTGTGGTTGATGAAATAACAATTGGGGAGCTGTTTACATGCGCTAAGACATGGTTCGTGACTCTTCCAACGACCAAGGACATTAGCTTTAGCTGTCAGTTTCCTGCCAGTTTTCACTTCAATGGTAGAATCAATGCGACCTGAAACAAATTACTTACGACATACATGCTAGAAGCCTCCTATATTGCATGCGACAGCTGTTGTGGTCCTGATGAAATATTTGTAATGGAAGTATCCCCACACGTGTTAGACTGGGAGGGACATTCAAATTCAATTTATAGCTTCTATTTAATACCTGTGAAACTTGTGATTGGAAAGTGGCAATGACATATGACATATCATCGCTCGGTAAGTGTGCCTTTTAAAACTGAAATTGCTCCGAAAATATTATGATATGACGTGGCAATGGAATGATAAATATAACGTGAGTGAGTGAGTGAGTGAGTGAGTGAGTGAGTGAGTGAGTGAGTGAGTGAGTGAGTGAGTGAGTGAGTGAGTGAGTGAGTGAGTGAGTGAGTGAGTGAGTGAGTGAGTGAGTGAGTGAGTGAGTGAGTGAGTGAGTGAGTGAGTGACCCCGCCCGGTGAGTTTAGCACTGTTTTACCTGATATTGTTTTCCGTTCATTTGTAACTGAATAGGTCATGAATGGTGTCGTCTTGTACTCATACCCAAGAACCTGAATTTCGTTACTGAAGCAACCAACCTTGATCGTTTGTAACAGCACCATAGACTTCCACTTCACAAAGGGTAAGAAGCCCTTGTCTTGAAATTCGAATGAATTGAGCTTTCGTGCTTTGAGCAAAGGACACATTGACTACGTTTCCCGATGGACCTGCATGAAAGACAGACGAACTGGCGTCTGTGTTGTCACACATGGCTGGGTAGTGAAGGAATCCCTCCACAGTTGTGTTGTCAAGTCTTTCTGAAAACGAAAACGTTTAGATGATAACGTATAATAGTGCGTGGTCACGAATCAGTCCAAATAAGCAACGTTGATAGCGGTGATTGGGTTACTTTGTGACAGGAACTAATTCTGGTTTAAAACTTTGCTTTCATTTGGTTTCATTACTAATTATCAATTGTAATTGGTGCTTACCTTGAACCCGTCCTCTGTTGTATATCACAATTACATTTATTGTGTATACGTGGTTGAGATCAACGATCCACCAGTTCGGAGAATAGAAGGCTGAATGAGTACAACTGCCCCGTCTGTATTGAGGCGTGTGGTTACCATCCACGGCCCCCTTAGCCTTCCCGCGATGGTCCAAGAGGGAGGACTGAATTGTTGGCCGTCCCAGTGCTATGTTTCTCCCTGTTTCTTCAGGCACCTCATCTGCATAATGTGAAGCAAGTAAACCAGTATTGCCGGGATACAATGTCTACGAATCAAAACGTGATATCCTTGCTGAGCTGAATCTTTATGCTCTGATATATACATAAACGTTTAGAGTGACAATTGCATAGGACAGTTCCCATTGGTTGACAAATAGCACTGTACAGCACCAGAGGGCCATCAACAATATCTACAATGACATTGGGAGTATGGCGCACAAGAAAAAAATGGAGTGCCTTGTTTTAATCATGTGTCTTGCTTTGCAGGGGATAATCAATAATATGTGTGCAGATTGTCATGAAGTCTGGTCTGGCTGCATCGCACAAAGGGAAATACATCTGCCTTTCCACAAGATGGCCAATTACTCCGCCCCCAAAGAAATTGACAGATCCTACTTTTTCTGCCTTGCCACGTTTGAGATGAATGCTGTATTAACCAAGCCCAACAGATTTGCCACTGTCATTAGAAAGAGATTTAGCAAGGAGATAACATTCAATATTGTATCTGAGATTATCGTTTATTTTAACCTGAATATTACTAAATGATATACAGTCAAATCTTGAGAAAACACTTTCAGGTACAACCAATCCTGATACAAACGAGATCCATCTCAAGAGTTCTTCAGCCTTCCGTACAACAAAGATTCCTGTGGCTTGGTCAAACAAGGAGTCTTACCCTTAACACATACTGTGTCACCACTATGTCTCTTCACACATCGAGTGTCAGGTCCGCAGTTCACGAGGGAGCAAGCACCTGCTGAAACCTAAACATGACAGACACCTCAACACAAATACGACGGTTACATCTGTCATTCTAAATGTTGCGATGACTTCAGCAAGGACTATATTTGTGAAGAAACTGATTTCATTATATTGTTTTCTAAGAGAACAGTTTCTGGTTCAGCTTCTGAGAAGTGTAATTGAGTATGTTAGTGGAGGAGATGCTGGTGGAGTAGGACTGTCTACCTTTGTTACAAATACATCACTGATTTTAAGTGGACCATTGTTTTAGTGTTCACCAGTGTTCTGCCTCTTTACTCCCAATGTCATCTGTTTCAGTACATAATCGTGTCCTCTGGCCTTAACTTTGTATGTACCTTGGCAAGACAACGCTTTTACAAAGGACACTAAAGATTTTATTCATAACTATATCTCCTTGTTAAAATATGGTGAGTGTATGTTAATATTTGGAAACACAGACTATGATAGGTATACAAGTACATTAATCACCGTTAGTTTCGCCAGTGACTTGGTGTGTGGGGGATGGGTGTGTGTGTGTGGGGAGAGTTGGGTAGGGTCCATGCAGTTCACCTTTTAAGAAATGGGGTCATCCCTGATTTGCAGTGATCCATGTGGGAATGAAATCAGTTTAAGCACATAATCGAGACCTCCAGCCTTCATTTGGTGTTATTTGGTAATATGGATTTGGTCACCATGCCTTTTACAAAGGACACTGAATGTCTTTCCATAAACATATTTCCTGGTGAAAAACATTGTGGAAACTGCATGAAATTTGATGTCACGTATCATGAGTGGAACGTGCACCTTGTTCACAATGCAAATTCTTTGACACCTGAAGTTCACACTCCTGATATTGAAAACTAGATTAAAGAAGGGCTGATTATTCTCTAGCCTCTGAATGTTGTGGAAAACACGTTAATTTCAACCTAAAGATGCCACGGCCTATAGAAAAATGGGATGATGGAGACTGGAGTGGCCTAAAATGAAGTGGCCAGACATGTTGGTCTCCATCGAAACACGATCTCATCTCTATGGAGTCGTTTTCAACATAATGGGAACACGAGATATTTGCCTCCCACCGAACAACCACAATCGACTGACCCATCTAAGGAATCGATTCCAGACTGCCAGTTTGACTACTCGGACCATTCCTGGCTTACATCCAATCAGTTTGAGGACTGTACAGAACCTACTGAGGAAGCACAACATCCGAAACCGACGGCCTGCAATACATCCTATCACGCTCCAACATCACCGACAGGCACGTCTTGGCTTGTACAGATAGCCTTCTACGTTACAGAAGACAAGATTGGGTCGATGTTTTGTTTTGTTGTGAGTGAGTGATTTAGTGAGTGAATGAGTGAGTGAGTGGAGTAAGTGAGTGAGTGAGTGAGTGTGTGAGTCAGTGAGTCAGTGAGGTGGGGCTCAACTTCAAACAAAATGATGATATATTATCCAGAATAGACTTTAACTTTGTGATACTAACTGTTGAAAACATGAAAGACATGGTGAGTGAGTGAGTGAATGAGTGAGTTAAAATTCAAACATTCAACTAGTGAGTTCAGTCTATTTTTGACAGCAGGCGCTAACAATGATAAACGTTTACAGACAGTTGGCCGGATACGATGGACAGACGGACAACAACAGACAATATGCTCTACGTTCATTCGAACAATTAACTGATAACTTTCTGGAGCCATGGTATTGAGAACAGACTTGAGAAGGCTTTAAAACTGAGGATGAACGTTCAATGAAAGCGGAAAACAACCGAACATGCAATTTTGTACAATATCAATATTTATGTTTGGGTAATTAAAGACAATCTTTAGAAATCACTACAGCCAATCATATAATTCAAGATATTTACCTCGAGGTCTTCAGATACCCTTACGATTTTTTATGATCTCACAACAAAATGAAAGAACTTACTTCTTTTCCCTTCTTTGGATAAATAACATATCCCTCCGCTAATTTCTCGTCATCCTTGTAAGACAGACGACACTCTAATCTTTCAATGTTATATGCAACACTCATGCAGGAGCCTTTTTCAATGCATTTAAGGTTGCATAAGCTTGATTCGATTCCATACACCACATCCTGTTCCACTGCTTGTCCATGTTGAAGGAACATGTATGTAAGGAATAGTACTTCCATCTTCTGAAGAAGATTCCAAGCTACTTGTTATAGACACAGCCAACGTGTACTAAAGTATCCACATTATCAAAGCTCATTGGGTGATTTTGTTGAGGCGTATTTTGTGTGGATTCAGCGAGATCTGTTTCAATCTAAAACGCATCAAAAGATGCTTTGGAAACCCATAAGTAGAAATTCTAAAGTGTACCTCAAGTACAGACAGTGATGTATAACAAATGAAATCTATTTGAATACCTTTGGCATAAGAAATATTTCATATCATGTCATAGTCTATTGCATTCTCAAGTGTGAATAATGTTCATTTTGACAAACTAAAGCTAGTGATAAAGTAAGAAGGATTGCATTGTTCTAAATTAGGTTGTCACACGAAAATGCTTCATATCACTTAAATAATCTCAATCATTCAAATGACGGGTATCTTGTATGTTACCCGTCGTCCAAGTATTCGATGGAAATATCCATTTGTTTTGATATATCTTGTTTGTCAGTGTTTTGCATTCGAGCTGAAACTTCCAGTCGAGGTCAAAATTCCCTTCACTGATTCACCCACAGCATTAACCTAAAAACAGACAATAGAAAATGCCTCATCGGTTTCGTATTTCTATCTATGCATTCGGATTAAGAGTGTGAAAACATATTTGGATGTTTCTATAGCATGAGGAATCTTTAGAAATCTCTACAGCAATCATGTACTTCCAGATATTTACCTCAAAGCTTTCAGATACCTTAATGGTCATTTATGATCTCACATCATGAAAGAACTTACTTCTTTTCCTATCTTTGGGTAAATAACATATCCCTCCTCAGCCGGTTATGTATCGTCCTTGTAAGAAAGACGGCACTCTAGTCTTTCAATGTTATATGCAAAACTCAAACGGGAGCCTGTTTGAATGCATTTACGGTTACATAGCTTGCTTCCGATTCATACACCACATCCTGTTCCATGTGTCCATGTTGAAGGAACATGTATGTATGAGAATAAGGTACATCCATCTCCTGAAGATTCCAAGGTTCTAAACCGAGACACTGAAGTGTGAATTATGTTCATCTTGACAGACTAACATGATAAAGTGATAAACTAAGAAGGATGGCATTGTTATGAATTCTACTGTCGCACCAATAATGCTTCATCATCAGAAAAAAAGAAGGATGGCTTACATGCGAGGAAATTTCCAAAGTTGTTAAGAAGTTTATTCTAAGCTTCCCGTATATCGATGATGCTGTAACCTTCAATAATGGTCAAAATTCAATTTCACTGATATTCCCACCTGATCTGAAATTAACCACAGAAAATGTCACGTATTTATATCTATGCATACAGATTAAGAGAGAGACAACATACCCCTCTATTGCATGAGCAATGCATTCAACTTTCAAAAAAAGTCAATTATGCCTTCAGCAGTAGAACCTGACATGGAAAGAATGAAGAAATACCCGCCGACGTAAACAAAGAGACAAAACCGTTTCCAGAACCATAAATATCTTTGATTGATGAGAAGGTACTCACAAAGTAAATATCGTAGAATGAAGCCCAGTTTTGTTGAGATACATAAGAAGTTGTAGGACATTTTGACTACTTTCGGCAACCTGTTTGCGTCCCTGTGTAGGTGGAGTACGGGGATTTGGTGGTTGGTTCCAGGAATAGTGTTTCTTTGCTCAATTCACCACCTCGACCCTTACTTCACCAAAACTAATAGTACTAGACCTGGTTCTACCAATTGACTGATCAAACCAAGCCCTGTCATACTACTATTTGATGTTGCACATTATTGGTACTAACTGATAATACAATTGTTTTAATCGTGAATAAATTATTTGTAACTCAGAAATTCAAATATATAATGTCTTTTATTTTAAATCTGTATATGCCCAGAAGGCTCTTGGACCAATCTGATGGAAATAATTATATTTGGTATATAATCTGATAATCCTTGGAGACCCACTTGTTTTTGTCATTGCCTTTAATATTCTGCATGGTAGGTGGGGAACTCGAGTCATAAAATATGTACTCTTACCATGGTTTATGAAACCCCGTGAAGACAAGCGTCCACTCCACAGTGTCCCTGATGATATAGAACATAGACTGTCCAAATCACCGTATCGTATTTTAGGATTTTACGTCAGCTTCTCTTGTAGGTGGGAGCTAAAGTAATAATTAATAGGTTCATGAATCATTGACTACTGGCCACATTTTATAGTCATTGAGACTCAAGACAAGACACTCATGGTTTGTAATATCGTTACGTGGATACGCGTCGACTTTGGAATTAGCTCATATTAGGATCGGGTGTACGTACAATACTTTGACAAGATGAAGTAATACGTTGACTTCAAACTTCTTTAGTTACATAACAAACAAATATACAAGACATAAATGAGGTGAGCGGAGTACCTTCTCAACCCCAGGGCGTTTCCTACGAGCGGTATTCTCCTACTCATGGTCGTTCCTACAGAGTTCCTACAATACCGGACTCGTACTCTGTTTTTCCTCAATCTTTATGTAGATGTTAGCATATATATATACAGGTTTTTCTTACAACAATGGACAGGCGACAACTCAACAATGGACAGATAGAAAAACAATAGCACTTCCTTGACCGGTTGATGTGATGGCAGACACGGCCAAGGGGGATTACCAATGAAGGTTATAAATGTCTTATACAATAATTAATGGGCTGACAAGTCAATGTACAATGCGGTAGTGATAAGGATGTACAGTAGAGATTAATAATACAGGTTAGCGTCATATATATATATTACAATAAAGTCTCACATGTCTTGACAATATAGTTTTGGACTTTTTAAATATCTGGACGATGACTGTGCTGAATTAGTCACTATAACAATATACATGGTATATACAAGGCATTGCAGGTGATGTTAGAACATACAATGCTTGTGCACAAGTGCACTGCTTGACAAATCCAGGAAAAGGCAGCTGGCAACAAACCTGATGACTACTGAAACGTTTGTTGTCATTTACGCATTTACTTTACGTTTTATCACGTTATTCAACTGTGGAAACTATTATCAAATATGCATTTATGCAAATAGTAGTTATTTATAAAACCATGAATGAATCTTCACCCGAACATCAAACAGCCCTTGCAATTACACATACAACCTGACGATATACAAAATTGCCAACGCCTTCACGATATAAAAGAGAAGTTGTTTGATATTGATTATTGTAACTGGTATTCACAACTATGGATGATACTGGCCGTTGTAACGGCAACAAACTTCGAACGTTCAGGCTGTTTAAGATCTCTTTATCAGTATCAACATATGCCCGCACTATTTTCAATAGATCTCAAGGAAGTATCCTGGCAAAACTACGATGTGGAACTTTTACCTCTGGAGATTGAACTTGGTCGTTTCTCACGTCCTAAAACTCCTCTTGAACAACGACTATGTAAATATTGTAAGAATAGAGCAGTTGAAGACGAGGTCCATTTCTATCGAAATGTAATATATATTCCGATATAAGGTCAGTTTTATGGCGAAAGGCACGCTTTCTTAATCCTCTGTTTAGCTTGATGACTCCTGTCGATGAGACTATTTTTATTATGGAATGTGATAACCTAGTATATTCCTTAGCTGCTTCAGTGTTACTTATGTTTAAAAGGAGAAAATTATGATAACATATGATATTACACCATCCATCTTATCTCTACATTTTACTATGTGTGTACAGGGATATATTTTATCTATGCATCGTTATATGGATTTTATGTGTCTCGTAGGTCTGTAAAGGCCGGGCAGATGTTTCATATGTGATACAGAAGATTTTATATATTATGTAAACATCTGCGTGATACAATAATAAAATAATCTCTCTCTCATTGGTCTCTCATTTGCCTCTCTCCCTCTCCCTCTCTCTCTCTCTCTCCTCTCTCCTCTCCTCCCTCTCCCTCTCTCTCTCTTTCTCAAGCACCCATGGAATTGTATTACTCAATTATTTGCTATAATTAATGATCTTTTATCAAAGATCTATCAGAGCTTTAGTAACAAAGGAGCCTATCGTCGCACTTAATGTCATTGTGGTAGAGCATATGTCCGATTTGAATTATATCTTTCAGCAACTTTACTTAGAAATTCCTCCACCGAGCTGGATGCAGTATAAACGTTATCGGCAACAGATGATGTCATCACATAATTTATTCCAATTCTATTTTCGCTTGTACTGTATTATAATTGTTTGTAATGGAACAGTTTTAGATTTATAGTATTTTTTGCAAAGAAGACCCATACATGCACTTGTGCTATTTTGTCGGAAACCATTGATGTAATGACCAACAGACGGACGCATTAATGTCTAGTGATATTCAGGTGGCTGGGCTGAAAAGTGTTTGTGGTGATGTTCGATCAAATATTATTGTGAAGCTTTAATTACAAGGGGGCATTAATTTTCATAGTTGAAAAACACATTTCCTATTTGATTAAGGTCTTCAGCAATAGCACTATGAAACTTTTCAAATGCCGTAAAATAGGGTGTTCTGTATACGAGATCGACAACAGATAATGCCCTGACAGTATCTGTGTAGGCCTATACCGTAATAGAAAGGCGTGCGTGAGTGAGTGAGTGAGTGGGTGAGTGTGAGTTGAGTTGAGTTGAGTTGGGTTTTGCGTCACATCGGCATTATTCCAGCCATATAGTGACGAGAACAAGTTTGCATTAATAAACATTGTAAGTACATACTCGGAATGAGTTTTATTTCAAAAACATATATTCATTACATTGTCATTTAAAAGCAGAAAAAGTAATAGCATCAAATTTAAAGGCAGGCACTTTGTTAGTCACATTTCACAGTTACAATTTGTGATAGTTACACTTCACAGTGACAATTTAGCATAGTTACATTTCACAGTTACAATTTATGATAGTTACATTTCACAGTTACAATTTATGATACAGATCAACTTCCCTCAGGTAGTTCACTATCAGATGAGCGCTCACGCGGGAGAACAGATCTTTTAGGTTTGTTGCATCATAATGTGAGTCCCTTGCAGACGATAAGTCCACGCATTCAAGCAGAATATGCTTGATGGTGAAATCCTCATCACAAGAGACACACATGGGGGGTCCACCCCCATCCGTTTTCAGCAGATAGTCATGAGTAAATCGACTGTGGCCAATACGACATCGTCGTAAAATTACCTCATCACGTCTTGACTGACAACCCAAATAGGTATAACCAATTGTTGGTTTCAATTCATACAGTTTATTTCTTCCTACTTGAGTGTCCCATCGTTTTTGCATGAGGTCCCGAGTCAAGCTTTTTGACAGTGGGTTTGAAATCGCTGTATGGGATCAGCAGTGGAGATAAGGGCTTGTCAAGAGCTGCTTTTGCTGCAGCATCGGCTTTTGTGTTACCTGCTATGCCGACGTGACCCGGCAACCAGCAGAGGACGATGTCACATTGGCCAGTAGAGAGGTCGTTGTAAAGTTCCAAAATGTCCAGAATGATTGGGTGACTTGAAATAACATTTTGAAGTGCTTGAAGGCAAGATAATGAATCTGTGAAAACGATGAAGTTTTTGGAATGATTCTGCTGTTAATATAGGTCAAAGCTGAAAAGCTGAAAAGATAGCTTTGGCCTCGGCAGTGAAAATGGAACTGTTGTCGGGAATCCTAGAGGAGACAGTCTTAGATCCAATGACTGTAGCACTGGCGACTTGGCCCTCATGGTTGGATCCGTCTGTGAAAATGGATCTATGGGTGTCATACTTGGAACGTGAGGGCTCAACTTCAAACAAAATGATCATACATCTATCCAGTAAAGGCGTACGTGCACGCGTGCGTGCGTGAGTTGGTGGGTGCGTGGGGTTGAGTGAGTGAGTCAGTCAGTGAGTCAGTGAGGTGGGGTTCAACTTCAAACAAAATGATGATACATTTATCCAGAATAGACTTTAACTTTGTGTTTGAAGCTTTCTAAATTATATTTATACTCATTGTTTTACTTATATGTTGTTGTTTTTCAGATATAGCTACAAAATAGCTCGTCGGATGTTTAGTATCATCCAATCCATACCCCTGTCCTCGAGGTTGGCCAGTAAATACCAGTGTATACAATCAACACAGAGAGTACAGATTCCAGTCGGAAGAGGGTTCGAAGTCTTTCTTCTTCACTAGACCCGCAGCTGTCCGGCATTCTCCGGTTTGTGCGTTGTGGTTGATGAAATAACAATTGGGGAGCTGTTTACCTGCACTAAGACATGGTTCGTGACTCTTCCAACGACCAAGTACAATAGCTTTAGCTGTCAGTTTCATGCCAGTTTTCACGTCAGTGGTAGAATCAATGCGACCTGAAACAAATTACTCACGACATACATGCTAGAAGCCTCCTATATTGCATGCGACAGCTGTTTGTGGTACTGATGAAATATTTGCAATGGAAGTATCCCCACATGTGTTAGACTTGGAGGGACATTCAAAGTCAATTTAAAGCTTCTATTTAATACCTGTGAAACTTGTGATTGGAAAGTGGCAATGACATATGTATATCATCGCTCGGTAACTGTGCCTTTTAAAATTGATTATTGCTCCGAAAATATCAAGGTATGACGTGGCAATGGAATGGTAAATATAACGTGAGTGAGTGAGTGAGTGAGTGAGTGAGTGAGTGAGTGAATTACCCCGCCCGGTGAGTTTAGCACTGTTTTACATGACATTGGTTTCCGTTCATTTGTGACTGAGTAGGTCATGAATGGTGTCGTCTTGTACTCATACCCAAGAACCTAAATTTCGTTACTGAAGCAACCAACCTTGATCGTTTGAAACAGCACCATAGACTTCCACTTCACAAGGAGTAAGAGGCCCTTGTCTTGCAATTCGAATGAATTGAGCTTTCGTGCTTTGAGCCTGAATGAGTACAACTGCCCCGTCTGTATTGAGGCGTGTGGTTACCATCCACGGCCCCCTTAGCCTTCCCGCGATGGTCCAAGAAGGAGGACTGAATTGTTGGCTGTCCCAGTGCTATGTTTCTCCCTGTTTCTTCAGGCACCTCATCTACATAATGTGAAGCAAGTAAACCAGTATTGCCGGGATACAATGTCTACGAATCAAAACGTGATATCCTTGCTGAGCTGAATCTTTTTTGCTCTGATATATACATAAACGTTTAGAGTGACAATTGCATAGGACAGTTCCCATTGGTTGACAAATAGCACTGTACAGCAGCAGAGAGCCATCAACAATATCTACAATGACATTGGGAGTATGGCGCACATGAAAAAAATTGGAGTGCCTTGTTTTCATCATGTGTCTTGCTTTGCAAGGGGATAATCAATAATATGTGTGCAGATTGTCATGAAGTCGGTCTGGCTGCATCGCACAAGGGAAATACATCTGCCTTTCCACAAGATGGCAAATTACTCCGCCCCAAAGGAATTGAGAGATCCTACTTTTTCTGCCTTGCCACGTTTGAGATGAAACAAAAAAATGATGTTGTATTTACCAAGCCCAACAGATTTGCCACTGTCATTAGAAAAAGAGATTCATCTAGGAGATAACAAACAATATGGTATCTGGGATTATCGTATATTTTCACCTGAATATTACTAAATGATATACAGTCAGATCTTGTGAAGACACTTTCAGGTACAACCAATCCTGATACAAACGAGATCCATCTCAAGAGTTCTTCGACCTTCCGTACAACAAAGATTCCTGTGGCTTGGTCAAACAAGGAGTCTTACCCTTAACACATACTGTGTCACCACTATGTCTCTTCACACATCGAGTGTCAGGTCCGCAGTTCACGAGGGAGCAAGCACCTGCTGAAACCTAAACTTGACAGACACCTCAACACAAATACGATGGTTACATTTGTCATTCTAAATGTTGCGATGACTTCAGCAAGGACTATATTTGTGAAGAAACTGATTTCATTGTATTGTTTTCTAAGAGAACAGTTTCTGGTTCAGCTTCTGAGAAGTGTAATTGAGTATGTTAGTGGAGGGATGCTGGTAGAGTAGGACTGTCTACCTTTGTTACAAATACATCACTGATTTTAAGTGGACCATTGTTTTAGTGTTCACCAGTGTTCTGCCTCTTTACTCCCAACGTCATCTGTTTCAGTACATAATCGTGTCCTCTGGCCTTAACTTTGTATGTTCCCATGGCAAGACCACGCCCAGATATTCAGAACTTGTATAATCAACTCCCAAAGCCCTGCATAATCATGGGCGACCTGAACGGCCATAACCCTCTATGGGGGAGTACTGATACAAATGATAAGGGAAAGGTCCTTGAAGATTTTCTCTCCAATAATGATCTATGCATCTTCAACTATGGATCAAACACCTATCTCCATCCTGCCACTGGAACATACTCTGCACTTCATCTATCACTTGCGAATTCTAATCTCTTAAACGAGTTTGAATGGTCGGTCCACGTTCAACTTTTTCTCAGAATGGCTCGCGATCCCATGGAACTATTTTCTGATATCTTAAATACTGTGGAGACAGAAACCATTCCTAAGATCCTCTGCAAACCGCTTTATCATAAACCGATGCAAAGTTTGATACAAACTGCAAACAAGCTGGAAAATAGGAAGAAGGCGGAAAAATCTTCCCGTCAACATCTTACTATGCATTACCTGAATGCGTTAAAATGACAAATGCCGGGCAAGACGTACATTTAAACAAAACTAAACTTCGGTCACTAAAGGAAATATGTGTCCGGAAATCAACTCCCGCACACCCATGTCAAGGTGGAACATGATTCAAAGATTAAGGAAAAGGATCAAATCTGGTGTTCATGCATCTCAAGATGAGTGAGCTCCCTTTAACCAAACTAAAGTTGAGTGCAAACAAACGGCGAATCTTTGGCAAACCACTCCTCCTCGTCAGAGCTATAACCCAAGTTCCAAATGCAAGCCAACAAGAAAAGAAATCGGTCAATTTTAACTCTCATGGTGAGGATTACAGTGACGTTTCTCCATGAACTACGTGCTGCTCTGGGGCAGGCTCACGACACACTGCAGCAGGGGCTGATGATATTCATTATCAACTACTGAAACACCTTCCTGATTTCAGAGTTTGAACTCTGCTCAATATATTTGATGACATTTGGACAACACCTTTCATCCTTCGTGGCACGGCGCCATTATCATCCCTATACCAGGCGTAGGATCACCATCCTCAAACTACCGTACTATATCACTTCAATTAACTAACGTGTTTGTAAAACCATAGACACATAACCAAACCAATCGGTTAATCTGGTGCGGGACCAATAGCCCCTTAGTGACCTCAATGGTTTCGAAAAACCGAAGTACCATTGACCATCTGGTTGCATCACGGTCACTTTCATAAAAGTTACATCGTCAACAAACAACATACTGTATCTATCTTCGACTTAGAAAAAGCGTGCGATACAACGTCGAAACTTATGGTATCTTAAGATTTGCATGAATTTGGCGGATTGAGGGCGATTGCGCAGTTTTTAAACAACAGACAATTTCAAGTACGGGTAGGTTCCACATGTCGGATATTTCCACCAAGATCAAGGCGTCCTCGAGGCAGCATCCTGTCTGTCACCCTTTAGCATCAAAATTAACAGCCTCACTAGCATTCTGAACAGTTGTGTAGATGGGTCCCTTTTCGTCGACGATTTCAATGTTTCATGTGGTAGAACATTAACATAATAGAAGCCTTCTACAACTCTGCAACAAAATCAAAAATGGGCCAATAAAAATGGCTT
This sequence comes from Haliotis rubra, assembly GCF_003918875.1. NCBI lineage: Eukaryota > Metazoa > Mollusca > Gastropoda > Lepetellida > Haliotidae > Haliotis > Haliotis rubra. The sequence continues at coordinate 33,193 of NW_025765454.1, read as the reverse complement.
TAAGTTTTTCAAAATCAAAACAAATTGTATTCACTTTTGTCGTAAATACAGACCACACAAGGATCAGACGTATCTTTAGATGGTACTCCCATCAAGGTAGTAGAAGAGGCCAAATTCCTGGGTCTCATATTCGACCGCCACCTGACATTCTTGCCACAAATAAAATGTTGAAACCAAGTGCTTGAAGATAGGACTTTACTAAAAGTCGTTTCAAATGAGTGGGGAGGGATCAGATTACCCTCCTTCACTTGGCGATCTTTGGTTCGCTCTAAACTGGGCTACAGCTCGTGACATGAACAGGGTCTGCAAAAGCAATTTAGAAAAATTAGATTCTATCCAGGACCAGAACTTCAGGACCTCTCAGTGTACAGTCTATGCAGAATTAGCATTATTATTGTGTGGGGTGTATTGTGTGTGTGTGGAAATGAAATCAGCTAGGAGTCCCATGCAGGAAGCTTCCTGCAGGTACTTTTAACAAATACCTCGGTTCATCCCTGATTTGCGATCCATGGTTCTTTGCCTCTTTGCACCCAAGTAGAAATCAATTTAAGCACATAAATGGGACCTCCAGCTTCCACGTTTGGGTGAAGTTCACACCTCCCTGATATTAAAATCTAGATTAGAACGGCTGATTATTCTCTAGCCTGTGTATTGTGGAAAACACGTGAATTTCCAACCCTAAAGGTACAGCTTACAGACAAGTGGATGATGGAGACTGGAGTGGCTAAAATGATGGCCAGGTACTGTTGGTCTCCATCGAAACAGGATCTGATCTATATGGAGTCGGTTTTCAACACTAATGCCGAGACACAGATATTTGCCTCCGACCGAACAACCACAATCGGCTGGTACATCTAAGGAATCGATTCAGACTGCCAGTTTGTCTCGGACCATTCGGAAGATTCTAAGGTTCTAAACACAGACACTGCCAATGATATATAACAACTCTCCAAATGTTCCAAAGCCCACGAGTGGGATTTTGTGGAAGCGTTTTTTGTGTGTGGATCCAGCGAGTAGCATTACAATCTTAAAATGCCATCAAAATTAGCTTGGAAAATCCATAAATGAATTAATGTGTTGCCTCAAGGGTTCGGTAGTGATGCATAATCCATAAAGTATTTGAATACTTTTGGCCATTAGAAATAATGCATGTCATATATCGCTGTCATGTTCTATTGCATTCTCAAAGCGTGAATAAATATTCATTTTGACAGACTTATGCTGAGTGATAAAGTAAAAGAATGGCGTATTGCCAATTCTACTACCAAACGAAAGATAGCGTAGTCAGATGATACTTATACCAGTTAGATAATCTCCATGATTCAAGTAGCGATACCTTTTACCGTTGTGCAAGTATCGATGCATATATCCGATAAGTTTTGTCTGCATAGACTGACTGACTGACTGAGTTTGGTTTTGCGCGGCACTGGCATTATTCAGCAACATCACTCACGGAGGACACTGAAATGTATGGTGGCTGATTAAGACATCGGCACCAGCGCCGTTGGGCGGCGATATCCTGAACGGCGATAACACGAGATGGCGATAACCGCGAGACGAAGCGATAGCCGGGTGGGCGAGAACGCGAGACGAGAAGCGATAACCGCAGGGTGGCGTGCCATGGGGCGGCGATAGCATGAATGAAAGCGATACCATAGAAGATGCAGCGGCGATAAAGCTGGCGATAAAGCGGCGATAAAGCGAAAGCGTGAAGCGGCGATACCAAGATGAGAAAGCGATAGGCGGAGGCGATAGGCTGATATAAGGGGCTAAGAGGGAGAAAGCGATATTTCACATATCCGCATACCTGCGTATGGTTGTCCAACAGGAGGCTTTATTTCATTTGGTTTAGTCGTATAAAGGCAAAATGAGCGAACATGGCACCAGGATTCTGTGGCATTTTGCTAATTAATCCTTTAGCTTGTCAAACAATAATCAAACAATAACTCCAAGAAACCGAGTGTGTTTTCGTTGAAATATATGAATGCTCTTAAAAGTCTGTAAAGGATAACAATCATATAATTTATTGTTACATCACTAATTGGAAGCTTGGTTTTAATTCCTGGCGCGTTTTTATTGTCGTTCCTTGTTAAATGCCACCATTGTTATCTCATTATTCATGCCTGGATTAACAATCCCTAGCTTCCATTTGTCCATCCACCCTACTGAACGTAATTGGCTTCGGCTTCCTTCCCTTGTTATCTTATCACTGTTGTTTCCAAATGTACGTCTTTAGCTTTCTGTTTTGCACAAGTTTTCTTGTCTCTTCATTTTGATGAAGGATAAGAAACTGGGCTAAAGAAAACTAAGATGACCAGCGTCGTGAAACAACTGAGGAGAAAAAGCCTCGAGTGATGATATTATCAAACAACGAGAATCAGCGATAAATAAATAAAATTATTATCCGAAACATAATAATGAACTGTCGTGTCATTAATGAAATATTTATCAAAAGCAACAAAGTAAACCAAGCCCTGATAGTGATAATGACAATAAGTATATGATTATTATCTACAGGCTTTTCGCATTCATATATTTCAACGAAACACACTCAGTTTGTGGTGTTTGATTATTGTTTGGTTAAGAACAAAGAGACAATTAACAAATGCCGATGAAAGCATGTTCATGTTAAATTTTGTTTCACGACTTCAAACGAAATAGTAAAGCCTCACTGTTGAACCAAATCATGCACTTGACTATGTCGAAGCTTCTTTCCTCAACTGCTCGCTCTTTATCGCTTTCCTTTCTTTCTCATCAACGATATAGCTATAAACTTTCTTTAAGCTTTATCGCTTTCTTTCAGCTTTATCTTTATCGCTTTCTCCGCGTGATATCTTTCATAATCTTCATCGCTATATCTTTATCTTTCTCATCTCGCATTCTCTAGATATTACATCGCACTATGTGTTATGCTTTTTCTCGCCTCGTGTTATCATAAATAAATTGATATCTTTCGCGCTCCGGGTACCCAGGCAGAAAGCGATATTCGGCCGCCGTATTTCTGGTGTCTCCACGGCTATGTTTAACGAACAACGGCATAAACGGCTTTCGGTCGGTCGTCATGCGAACTGCTTATCGAACGAAAAGGTATCGACATTTGAATGCGTGAAATTATCTTTAACGTGCGTCTGACTTACTAACGTTAACAGAGGTATAACAATGCCATTCTTTGCGCTAAAATCTGTCAAAATGAAAATATGCACGCTTTAATGCAATAAACATGTTGTGATATATGACATGCAGTAATAATATCCAAAATGACGAAATAGACGCATGAATTATGCCGACAGTACGTATTGCTAATAGTTTTCCAGCAATTTGAATTGCGTTTAGACGTAATAACTGAATCACGCAGCGCTTTCTAAAGCAATGGCTTTTATTTTGACTGGTGCATTTATACGTTGGCTGTGTCTGTGTTTAGAACAGCGGAATCATATTCAACAGTGGCGATCTGGAATCATTCGCCCAGATAATAAGCCGATTATTGTTCGATCGAAATCGTGTTCAGTGGCTGACTTTATAGATCGAATCTGACAATGAGACCCGGCATGTCTGGCTGAGCACTCGGTCATCATCCAATTTGTCTGTAAACCGTAACGGTTGAAAACCGTCCCGCAACATAAGGCTGAAAACGTCGGCCGTTGCTGGCTGGAACTTCAGCCAATAAAGGTGTGAACTGGCGTGGTGGCTTCAATTAACTAAGTGTTTCGGTAGTGCTGAAAGATAGCTGCATCAGATCACCAGGCAAATTTATTAAAATGGCTTCCTGCATGAACTTTAATTTCTACTCCCCGCACGCACACGTTAACCTCTGTTTGTTTATGAGCTGGCTCGATGAACTGCAATTGCTGCGAACCCACCATGGCTTTGAACAGATGCTGTACGAAGCCAATCCCCGCTCCTTGTTTGAAACGACTTTTATCGGTAACTTCCCCATTTCAATATTTTGACTGGCCAACCAGAATATTCGAACACGTCGGTATGAACTATTCTACTGCCTGAAGTGCCATCTAGTCACCAGATCACCTGTGTGTCTGCCATTTACGACGAAAATGAATGCAATTTGTTTTTATTTCATTTTATTATTTATTACCTTTGTTAAGGTAAGTTGTAACTGCCTTTTAACGCGTGCGCTGTTCTTTCTGGGCGTAATGTTGAAATAGATGGAACGTTAATGACGTGTACGATGTAAAAGAATTTGACGAACGAGATATCTTTATATCGAAGATTTCTGATCTTATTGAAATGTCGTATGTGAAACCTACCGTGCTGAGAGCGGCTCTGTTATTTAAAGCTTTTCGAGATGACTCGCTGCATGTTTCGACGTATCGTAACTTCAGTCGAGACGATAAACGGCGATGGGGATGAAAGTTCGAATGCACCGAAATGATGCGTATTGCTGGTTTTGGTAGTATTGGAGAGTCGCCAAGGGTGATGATGTCAGCTGAATTATTTCGATTGACGCCAATGCTCATGTTTACAAACTTGCAGCCAATTGGTAGTGGGCTGTACGGTATTTGAGGATGGTGATCATTGGAACGTATAGGGATGATACGGAGGAAAGTTGAAATTCTCGGAAATGTCAAACCATATTGATGATTTCAACGGTGGAAAGGCTTTATTATTAGTGTCATCATTTCTGCTGCGTGTCGAAACTTGTGCATGGTCATGGAAGAAAACGTTTCAAATACCGATCTCTACATTATGAGTTATGACCATTCTTTTTCTTTGTTGGAGACGTATTTCTGGAACTTGAACATAATTTTGACGATGATTTTGCCGAATTCGCCAATTTTGTTCTGTTTCCAATGGGGCAAAGAGTCACCATCTTTGAATGACATTTACCGAATTTGAATCTTTCCTTATCTTTTAAAGTCATCATTTTTGTACGAACAAATTATTGATTATATTTCGCCCCGGTGACCGTGTTTAGCTGTTTAAAATGTGCGTCTTGCTGGCGACATTTGTCTTTTAACGGCAACTAGAAATGCATGATGAATGATGGGCGGAAATCTTCTTCTATTTTGTATTTGCGGTTGTATCCAACTTTTGCTATCGCTGGCATGTCTTCTGCCTGATGTCAATATTTAAGATATCGAAAATAATTCCGTGAGGATCGTACGTCGTATGCTTTTCAGGCTTTCGAAAGGAAGTTTGAATGAAGCAATTGACCTTTATTTATTGAAGGTGATTCATCCGCACGGCGATGATGAAGATGAATGTTTGGAAGTGGTCGCTTTCCACAGATAAATATTCATTCAAACAGAAAGACCAGAATTGCGGTATTTAGATGGTGCGGAATATGTTCGGTGGCGGGATGAATAGTGTTTGATCGCCAGTTGAAGATGGCATGGATGACGGAGAGACTTCGGCGGGATCTTTCACTGACCAGCATCGTCTCCCCATGAAGGATGACGTTACAACATTGTTGAAGTTCTGGTAGGGCGTATTTGCCGTGAAACATGCGAGATGAGCCGAAGGTACGATGACGAATGATGAAGGCAGTACTAAAACAATGGTCGCAAAATCATTGATCAATATTTGTGGCTGAGTGTTTGTCTACTCCACCGGCATCTCTCCACTATTGCTCGATACGCTGCTCGAAGCTGAACCGGCTTTGTTCTCTTAGCTGTTTTATGCGAAAACGTGGTCGCTTTCTTTGATGAAATCATCATTTAGGCCAGATATTTCGTCACTTGTTGCCTGGGCCGAATTGATACTGACTCATTTGGGTTTCGGCAGTACTATTCCTCGTGGTGCGGTGTTGTAATTATTGACACATTATCTCGTTGAAACCAGACTTTGCTCCTGTTTGACCGTACGAGAATGCTGTTTAACGAATATGTTCGTTCGCTTAATAGAATTGTTGTACCAATGTTTCACAGATCATTTAACGCTATCGTTGGTAATATTCGGTGAAAATATACGATGTCCGGAATGCCATTGTTTGTCTCTGGTGGTCTCTTTCAATGACGGTGGCTTAAATCGACGGAACTGATACGGCATCATTTTGTTTTATCGGCAGGCGAAACCGGATCTCGGGGCGAGGTATTGATTGCGTCTTTGTCGGAAAACTGAATAATACGTGCGACGGCGGAGCGGCGCTCATGTTTACGCATATTGATGATTATCCCCTTGCGAAGCGGGCATGATGACAATTTCAATTGCACAACGTATATCCCAATTGGTATTGATTCTTGCTGACGGTCAGCACGATAAACCAATGAAGACTTTGTCTATGCAGTGATACTTCTAACGTTTAATAACATGTCGAAACAAAAGATTCGCTCATTAGTATCGTATTATCCCCATCGCCTGGCTGAGGAAAACGCGCTGGAGACGTAACAATTCGTCATATAACTGAACCGTCATGAAAGCCGTGGTTAACCACGCTTCTCAACCCGACGGTGTACTCATTCGACTCAAGCGCAACTTCAATTCATTCGGTAAGACAGACCTCAACCTCGCTTATTGATGAAGTCTATGATTAACGTTTTCCGAAACGATCGGGTTGATTTAACTTCGGTAACGAAATTTGGTTGGTCTGAAGACTGGAAACACCGTTAAAGACATACTCGTCGCAAACGAACGGAAACCAATATCGTAATGAAACGGTGCTGGGCTTTCGCCGATATTCGCTCGCTCGCTCGCTCGCGCACTCATCACTCACGTTCCATTGCCATTTCATTATACGTCGCCTATTGATATCAATCGATTTTAAAGGCACGGTTACCGACGATGTTTCTTCCATGTCATTCGCCGCTTTCAATCACGAAAAGTTTCGCAATGGAAACTTGGGTGACTGGTCCTCAAGTCTGGCGTATTGAGTTCGCTTCTTCGTCGACGAAGCGGCTGTCGCGTGCGATGACTCAGCGTAAATGATAATTTCGTTTCGAGGTCTGATTACCGCTGACGTGAAACTGACGACGAACTTTGAAGCTGAAACTTATTGTCGCGGTCGTTGAAGAGTCGCAACCGTATGGCTTCTGATTATTTCATCGGCCACAACGCAAACCGGTACGGCTCGATGAAGACTTCGATTATATCGCTATCTGACGTTGATTCGCTCACCTTTCATTACTGGCCCTTCTATGTTGCGGGTATGAACGGATGATGCTAACGTCGGGCAATATTGTATCGAAAACGACAACATGTAAGTAAACGATGATATGTATAATTTGAAGGCTTCGAACTGAAGTTAAGTCGATTGCTGGACAAATCGTTTTGTTTGATTGCCTCGCGACTTCTTGTTTGACTCGCTCGCTCATTTACTGCTTCTAACGCGCGTCTGCTGCTGGATGAATCTTCATGATCGTTTTCGTTTCGTTGGCGCATACATAGTCCGACTGCGGATCTAACCGGTCTTCGATCGTTGGATGAACTGATATCTGAGATTCGCGTATCTTTTCGGCTTTTCGGCTTTGACCTATGATAACGGCAGTCATTCAGGCTTCGTCGTTTCAGATTCGATATCTTTGCCTTCAACGCTTCCTTCCGGAAGATCTTGTTGTTTTACGACGACTTCTCTACTGACGATATTGAACATCGTCATCTGATTTGCTGTCGTCGCTTGAGTAACACAAGCCGATAACATAGCGGCTGTGATGACCCTTCCGCGATCCCCGTACGGCGATCAACCCGCTGTCAGCTGATCGGGACGATGGACACTCGAATGAAGAAATAAACTGGCGAATTGAAACCAGCTGATGATTAATACCTATTTGAGTTGTCGATCGAACGATGATGATAATTTTACGACGATGTCGTGACAGTCATTTGACTATACTGCTGAATTTATCGTCGTGATGAAGGATCAGGCATGTTCTAACTGATCGTCGGATTATCGTCTTGCGGACTCGTTATCGATATGACCTAAGATGTTCTCCGTGACATCTGGTAATGTATCATAGGTGACGATGTGACTTTATCATGGAATTGTGGCTGTGATGTAACTGTCTTGTCGCTATTGGTCGATGCGGAATTGCTGACTTCGGTAATGTGAACTAACAAATTATACTTCAGAGCCCGATGTATTGCTTTTCTGCTTAATGATTTGGTAATGATATGTTTGATAGAAGTCTCTTCCCTTTACGGCTGTTTGACAATGCGAACTTGTTCAAATCTGCTATGACGGATAATGCCGACGAACAAATGTCAACTCGGCTTCACGCTCGCCCTTTCGCTCTTTCGCGCTTGCGCCAACTTTAGACGCGAATGCTGTCGAGTGTGATCGATCGCGGCGCAAACGCCCTGTTTAAAACGTTCGGTTTTCATGGTGCTGGATGATGGGCTTTTCGACTTAATGATTAATCTTCCATGACCGAAGCTGCGATATTCGATCGGTTTTTCACCGCTTGCACCCGTACGAATATCGCCGAACGACCAATGCGTCCATCGTGATTTCCGTGCCTGAAGTCGTAATAATGGTCTTTCTTTGCAAAAATGCCTATAAGTAAGAGCTGTTCACGTACAACAGTGTAATGGCGAAAATAAATTGGAGGCCAGTATGACGATGACATCATTGCCCGACAGCGTTATACTGCGTCCAGCCGGTGAAAACAAAGTTGCTGAAAGGTGATCGGACGCATCTTCCACCACAATGACGTCAAATGCGCTTTGACACTGCTTCTGATGATAACGATAAAAATCGTGGTACCAACGAAATTGACAACACATTCATGGTGCTTGAAAGAAAGAGGAAGAAGGAGAGGAAGAGAAGAGAGAGAAGGCAAATGAAGACAATGAAGACGACACGTCGCGTGTTTATATGTAAAATAGCTGCGTATCACATGAGCTGTCTGCCCGGCGCTGCAATTACGGCGTTTAAAATCATGTAACGATAATGGTAAAATGTCACTGTACATGTGAAAATGTGAGATATGATGCTTCAATAATGTTATCGTAATTTTCTCGCGCAAACATGAAGCAACACTGAAGCAGCAAGGAAATATGCTGATTATCATTCCATGAAGACAAAACAGTCGCCGTCGACGAAGTCATCGAAAGCAAACGAGGGTGAAAGCCTTCGCCATATATCGGAGCTTATGTTACATTTCGTCAAAATGGACCTCGTCTTCAACTTTGCTCTATTCTTGCAATATTTGCGGAAGAAACGACAATTCAGAGGAAGTAAAGGATGCATCATGGTTTTGGCAGACTACTTTCATGACCAGTAATTAGTACCGAATGAAGATGTTAACGCAACACCCCTGGCTGTTGCTGCCCGTATCATCGCGAGATTTATTGATACCGGTGCAATCGTAATCGAAACAGCTACTCTTTTATATCGTGAAGAGCGTTGGCAATTTATATCTCAAAGGTGCGAGAACTTTATTTAATCGTTCGTGAAAACCATTAAACGGAACATAAATAACTTTATATTTGCATAAATGCGTATTTGTGGATTTCACGGATTGATAACGTAAACGTAGTAAATGGTAATGACGGCAAACGTTTCATCGCTCCGGGTTGCCAGCTGCCTGCCAGTTTGTCGGCAATGCGCTGACCAACAAGCATTATGTCGATTCTGGCGTAACGCTTATTCATATGCCGTATTATATTGTTATGATGGAGCTAGTCGGCGCAGTCATCATCGAACATTGAAAGTCCCATTCGTGGCTCGAATATTGTACTAACGCTATGACCTTAACTACGTACATCTTATCACTACGCGACCACAATACATTATTGACAGCGTAAAGACATTTATAACCTTCATTGTGTCTTCTCACGCTTCGAAGCTCTTATTGTTTACATATCTTATTGCATTAGACGGTAAATATATCATTGTTAACGAAAAACCTGTATATAACTGTATCTACATAAGGCGAGGGAAAAACGAAGTGCGAAGTCCGGTAACAAGGCTCTAATGGTGACCGTGATGGAAGGCTTATAAACTCACGCTTCAATATTTATATTTGTTTGTTATGTAACAAAAGTTTGATCGACGTGTCGTGACAACGCACGCCCGATCTAATGACTAATTCAAAGTCGACGTATCGGCTTTATTACGAAACTTATGATGTCTTTGTCTTGGTATCTCAATGACATAAAATGGCCCGACTGGTGTATTCATGAACCTGTGTGCGCATCCCGCTACGAAAGAAACTTTGACATCTGGCGTGCAGAAGGCGACTGAACGTCGCTGTTCATCGGGAACGCTGTGAGTTTCGCAAACCGTATTCAAATGCATGTTATGACTCGGTTCACTACTGCTTGCAGAAGATGAAACGTATTGAATATCGTTATACCACCATCGAATGATCGAAACGCTACTGTATATACGAATTTGAAAATAAAAGGGCATTATATATTTGAACTCTGATTTTAAATAATTTATTCGCGATTAAGAAGCTGTTATTATCGGTGTACCAGCGCAATATTAACAACATCAAATATTATGAACGGGGCTTTGATTTTGATCGATCGGTGGTAGGGCCAGATCTGGCTATATTACGGTTTTGGTGAATAAATTGATGATACCAGCACTTATTCCTGGAACCGCACCAATCCCCGTACTCTACACGAGACAAGCGGGACGCCAGCGATCAAAATAATCTGCAACTTCTTCTTCAACGAAACGAATTTCATTCTACGATGCTTTATTGATATGCTCGTCGTCAGATATTTATGGTTCTGGTAATACTTTGATCTCTTCATTCTTTCATCGATAAAGACTACCTGCTGACTTTTTTTAGTTAATGCATTGCTCGTAGCAGCAAGAAGAGGGTATGTTATTTCTCTTTGTCTGTCGCTAGATAAATGCGTGTTTTCGTCAGTTAGTGGAGATATCGGTGGTAATTTTGACCGTGACCGAAGGTTACAGCGCATCAATCGATATGCGGAAGCTTTAGAATAAGCTTCTTATTTAACTTTGATAATTTTTCGATGATAACGTATTGATGCTGTTTTGACAGGTAACAATCATCTTTGGATTTATCCTTTATCATGTTAGTCTGTCGAAGATAGTCATAGTCACGCTTCGATGTTTGAAACTGAATCGAGATGGATATAACCCTTATTCATACGTTTCGCTCGGCGAATGAGCTTGAATAATGATTGTATGAATCGGGAAACTATAACCATTGTACCAATTCGAAAGAACATAACGGCAATGTTGCCCGAGATCAGGAAAAGCAAAGACCTTTCGTGATGAATCTTAATGACAAGCAAAAGAACTGTCTGAAAACTTTGGTAAATATCTTTCGGAAATTACATGTTAGCAACCGAAGGTAAGATTCATCGTAACTATAGAAAACGTCAGTATCAATCGATGCTGAATGAAATGCGAACCGTGTTTTGTATTTTGAGTTAATAACGATGACTCGTGAAGAAATTTTGACATCGACAGTTTCGGCTCAAAACGCTAACTGAAACGAATAAATAACGAATGAAGTTCTATTCCATCGAATGCTTGGTGTATTTCTGAACTGCCGTCGTCGATGATTGGTGAAGTGATGAAACTTCGATGTGGAGCAACTTAATTTAGAACAATGCAATCCTCTTTACTTTATCTTAGCTTGGTTCGTGTTTTGCCGGAATGCAATGAACTTATGACATGATATGAAGGCGTATGTAAGATATTCGAAATGAATTTCATTTGTTCATCGCACAATCACTAACCTTGACCACGCTGGAATACGCTTATGGTTTTAAATAGCGTTTTAGATGAAATTATAAGCTGAATCCGCAATACGCTCACTGACTTCAATGTGGACTGCCCGTACGCTATTCGATACTAACGAAGTGACTGAATCTTCGAAGATAATTACATTACTTGCATGCATGTTCATCAACATCAGACGAAACGATGAGAGCAGTGGCCAATAGATAGAATCGAAGACCAAATGCTAACGCTTAAGGCTGCATTGAAAAGGCTCACCATGATATTTATATAACGAGAAAGATGATGATAATTATGCGGGTGTTTGGCAACGTGTATTTCATCGAAAGAGAAGTTCTTTCATTTTGTTGAATCAATAAATAACAGCGGTAATTTCTAAAGATTGTCTTCGGTATCGGTAATCGTGTAATACCAACTGCGCTTTCGAACGTTCATCTTTCGGTTTTCTTCTCCCGAATCTTGTTCTCGGCTACCGAAACCGAAGACTATAGTTGTCGTTGAACAAACCGGAAGTATGTCTGTTGTTGTCGTCTTGTCCGTATTCGGTCGCACCGATATCAACGTTTATGCTGGTTAACCTGTATCAAACTCTTTGAACTCATAGTTGGCGGGTAACTTTCGCGCATTATGCACTTCACTCGGCATGTTCTTTTCGGTCAATATGCAAGGATAATGTCATCGTGCGTTTGTTACCTCGCGCTCGCTCGCGCTCCGCTCGCTTTCGCTCGCTCGCCATATGCGCAACCAAACATCGTCCCAATCTTGCGTAAGAATATCTGTACTAACCGAAGACAACCGCTATCGACGATATATTGAACTGATGCGATTTCGAATTCTCGGCAGGTTCTGGCGTCTCCAAACTGATTGGTCAGCCGGGTGTTTCGATAGTCAGAGCTGACGGTCTTGGAGATCGAACTTCGCTTAGATGGTCGGCCGTTAATGTTCGTGGGAGAACAGCGGCGACTCCGCTAGAAGATGAGATCTGTTTTCGATAATTTCAATCTTTTAACACGCTGCCGGAAGCCAATGCCATCATTTTCGCCAGCTGCGTAACCATCTTTAGGTTAAACTTAATGCGTTTTCCTGGCATTCGAAGGCTTCGTAATCGGCTTAGACAATCTGGTTTTCAATGTCGAAGGTATGGGCTTGCGAATTGATGAAAACATTGCGTGAACGAACTACGTTTCACAATGTTTTACCGGAAGCGTGGAAGAATTCAATGCTGAAACATGTTAAATCCCATATTACTCTGCTCTACCTCCACCTGCAAACACCGCGCACGGCTGGCGATGATTAATAACGCTATATGCCTATCATAGTCTGTGTTCAATGGCGCGGTACTCGAAGATATTTTTAACGAGATACTCGGTTATGAATAAAATCTTTAGTGTCTGTGAAGCGCATGCTGGTGGGCGAAAGTACGATATGTGCTGAGCTGAATATGACGTGGTGAAGGCAGGCACTGTTGTTATAAAGCAATGATCGCAAAATCGTGATTTATGGCTGGGTGACCGCAACATCTCTCTGGTCAGTACGCTGGCTGGAACGAAGCTGTTATAGCCAATTAATATAATGAAATCGGTTTACTGCATCGTCCTTGCTGGCAACGATAGCGAATGTAACCGTCGTATTGTTGAGTGTCTATCATGTTAGGTGCTTGCTCCCCGCAAACGATATAATCGAAGATGACTTTACGAATGAACTCTTGTTTGACCTGAAGATCTTTGTTGTGAAAGGCGAAAAGGAAATAGCGAGTGGTCTCGTTTTGTATCGCGGGGTGGTTGTACCTGTGTTTTCTCCGAATTTGACTTTATTCGCCATCATTTAGTAATATTCGAGTTAAAACCAAACGACAATCTCGGGCCTTCGACGAATCGCTAATCTCTTTCCCAATAAACATTGTTAACTCCGGCGATGTCAGCATATTGGAAAAACCAGGATCTGTCAGACATATCTTATGGGCGATATTTCCCTTACGTGCTTGCTGAACTTCCAGGCATCTTTCGCACGCCAGTATTGATTGTCCCCTGCAAAGCAAAGACACATGTTAAGGCATATTTTCTTGTATATAAGAATGTTGGTATTGTTGATGACCTGTTCTTTCATGCCGTACACCAGCCCGTGAACTGTCTGTCTGTGTCTCTAAACGTTAATAATATATATCGAGCATGAAATTCGGCTCTTTCATTGGAATATCGTTTTTGTTAAGCCGGAGCATTGTATCCGGCACGGCTGGTTTTAACTGCGTGTAGAGATGGTGCCTGAAAGGGCTATGGCACTGGGACGACCAGCGGTATTTTGTTTAAATCGCGGGCTTCAAAGAAGGCCGTGGATGACGGCCACTCAAATACAGGCTACGACGGTGGCGCTGGTGGCAGCTTCTATTCGAAGGCAGATCGTTGATCTCAACCGCGTCATACGCAATAAAATGTATTGTGATATACAACATTAAATTCAGGTGGCACCATTACGGTATTGGTATTAACAGGGGATTTTGAAACCGGAAGGATTTCGCAATGCAAATGACGTCACCGCTATCGTCATGGCGGGCGATTGACCACTATTATGCGTTATCATCTAACGTTTTCGTTTTCGAAAAGACGCGACGGCAGCTGTGGAAAGTGCCGCTCAGTAATCCGATAACTAAATACCGATCCCATCGCGATCATCAATGACGCTTTCAGCGCAGCTTCGAATTCGACTAAATCCCGGAACAGAGCTTTCTTTACGTGAAGTCTCGCTGTTAACGTCGAAGATAAACAACGAAGTCGAGTTCGCTGGTATATTGAGCGACACTTATTCGCCGACATTGAACGAAAAATCAATAAGTGGCGATGTCGCTCGCGGCGTCTTCATCTTCTTTCGCTCGCTGTCACTCGCTCGCTCGCTCGCCATCTTCTTTCTTTCGCTGCTCTTTCGCTCGCTTTCGCTTCTTTCATCTCGCGTCCCGCTGACGCTCGTTCCATTGCTGCATATCGTATTTTATTTCGTTTTGAAACTTTTCGGCGATGACGTAATCATCAATGTTGCTGCTTGTCACAATTTCGCGGCCAAATTGGGGCCCAATATTCTACGGTCTGGCTTTGCGTGATGAGGATCTTCCATTACAACTGTTCATCGGTTGTTAACCGATGCGTAAATATAGGCCTGGCGTGGCGCTATTAAGCCAATGTTTGCACCGATATTGACTACTGCCGTTGACTTTGACTTCGAGGAAGCGACGGCTAAGCTATCGTCGCTGATCGTTGAAGTCACCCGAACAATGTCTTAGCGCGTGGTTGATTACTGTCGGCAAACGCGACCGGAATGCCGGACGGCTGCGGTCTGGTGAAGAGACGAGCAGGTCTTAATGTTGATTATTATGCGCTGATGACATGACGGCATGAATTGAATGTTAAATGTCGGGCGGTATTTTGCCGGCTGGCTTTGGCAACGACGTATAAAGGAAACGTGATTAATGCTAATTGAAGCTTCGAAACACGAAAGTCGAAGTCTATTCACCGGATACGTCATCGACTTTTGTTTGGAACCCTCACTTGTTTCACTGACGACTCTTTCGCTCGGCTTACGAACTACCATACGCGTTATGCGTATCTTTTCGATACCGAGATGACCCTCGCAACTCGCTCTTCATTCGCTTCGCCTCAACCTTTATGGTATGATAAATTTTGGGCCGATTGATTATCGTTCAATATGAACAGCGAATCCGTTGCCTGAACGGATCAGGATGAAGGGCCAATCGCCGTTAATACGTCGTTGGATCGAACTGTCGCCAGGATTCCACGTTCCATTTTCACTGTAGAAGACTTAGCTCTTTCGGCATAAACGACTATTAAACGGCGGGATCATTCGAAAACCTCGTTACCTACCGAATTCGTCATCTTTGCTTCAGCGCAACGAGTCTTAATCGTCTGAACGACCCTGGAACTCTGTTTTGTTTCTCTGCTGACCCGAAGTGATGAACATCATTTTCGGCGAACACAAACCGATAACTGCGGCAAAACTTTAATAATGACGGCCGCTGATCCTGCTGGCAAACCCACTATCGAAAGCATACTGAAACGATGGGTTTCAATCGGAAATAAACTGGTAATGGTGAAACCGGTGATTATACCCTACTTTGAGTTGTCGTGATGACTCGATTACGACGTTCATCGACTATCTGCTGGCGGATGGATTCAATGATGATGGCGCTGATGATTTTCATGCGTCGAGCATGGCGAATGCGTCGGACTTATCGTCTGCCGAAGGACTCGCGACCATACCGGCAAACCTAAGTCTGGATTTAGTCGAACCATCATTGATGACTTTACTGACCGATCTGTACGTCATAAATTGTGACATTGATAACGACTTTATCTTAAAGTTGGCGCGAAAACTTATTGATCGGCTTGTCTTCATTCGTCTTATTGGTCGTATTATCTGGTAACAAAGTGCTACCTCCCGTATGACGACGATAACGGCGAATATGTCGTTTTGGTCGCTTCGATCATTATGTCACTGCAATGTTTGTTATACTGAAACTGTTCGCGTCATATTGACAGATGCCGTTGATGACTTCGGCTCGCTTTCGCTCGCTCGCTCATCGTAAAAGCGACTTCGCGATGTTTGTTGACCACTCGCTTCGCTCGCTTCACTGCTACATCCTTCTGATCGCCTGCGTTGTTTTCTTGATCATTCGGTTTGGATGATGTACGGCGACGAGCACGGAAGTCGGAGATGGTACTGTTTATGCGAAAGCCGTAATATCATCGCCAAAGTGTCGGTGCTGTTTGTGATTGAAATCGGTGAACAATTTAACCTGTTCGTCCAGTTGCGTGAACGATCTTGGTTTGTTAACGCCGCTCGGCGATATGCCGGCTTGTTTGGTCGGTGGTGGTTGGTTTGCGCGAAGAGTCGGCAATATTCGGCCGATATCGGCTGATCTTTCAATAAATCGTCGATGATTAACGTCGTAATCGTCTACTGACTTTGGATGCCGGTTTGTATTGAAACTGGATCGGCGAACTATTGGATGATCGCGTTCGGTGAATGACGTATGATGTCGCTGGTTGATTGGCTTCCGGTAAATAACTGCCATACTGAAGTGTTATTTCGGTGATATGACGTGTAAACTAGACGATGATAGGAATGACGATCTTACAGCATCTGTTACGACGTTGAAGGTCATCAATTAAACGACGCTGGCGCCATCAATAGGAAATGTCGTTTTCGGCTATGAAGATTAATGCTTCCTGATATTAAGCTTCACCAATATCGATCGACATCTTAAAACGCTTCGGCCCGGCGCCGGTATCTTGAACGTGCTTTTGCGTCCTCGTTATCGATGGTTTCCGTGAATAACGCAGTTATTATCAGACTCTTTACGCTAATATTTGTCGAATCAAACTGTTCCGTGCAAACAGTCTATAATACGACCTGGCTGAAATCAGGAGTCGAAATTCCATATTGATGACATCATCTGTTGCCGATATTGTTTATACTGCGTCGCTCGATTGGAGGATTTCGAAATCAAAGTTGCTTCGAAGCGTCTACCACAATCGGTCGTCTTCTGATAGATCGTGATGTTATGTCGTTCGACGGTTGGACAATATTCCGACATATCGGCGGTTCGAAATAACCCGGCTATGGTAAACTCGAATTCGTGACGAATAACGGCACAATATCATGATAAATATTAACCGATAATGACCGATGACGACTTCAATGATATTGGTATTGCGTTAACGGCTGATGATTGATGATTCTTCAACAACTTTGGAAGTCTAAATGATCGTGTTATTGACGACGTTGATTCACTGTTTGATGCGTCATGGTGTTATGACTTTGAACTTCGACTATGATAATCAGGCTTTGATCTATCTTCGTTTGTTCTGGAAGGCGATGAAAGTCGTTGATGCATCGATCAGATGAACTATTGTTTTATGGTCTATGAACAAATCGGCTGGAACAATTGTCTTCAAATTCTTTCGCAATGGTCATGAATAATTGATGATGATCGATTATGAATGATTGTTATTTTGATTTCAATGGTTGTGCATTCGGCTTTCCAATCCGTATGATGGAAGGGTTGACGGTTGTCGTCGGTTAATCGTTCGATTCGTTCGGTTTTCATAACTACTAATTTGCATCGTCATCGATTTTGATAATGGTTTCACGGTTGATAACCTGATGAAATGATTCTGAGAATGATTGAACGTCGTACTTCGACGACCGTGGATCCCCATCGAAAGATGTTATCGTTCAACGGCGATGATAACCGATGATACCTGCCATGACTATGATTAAACTTTAATTGCTATAATGACGTTTCAGATATATTCAACAGATTCGGATACGATTGTTTATGAATGAACGAAGCTTTGTTCGATATCGAACCATCTTCGTAAACGATTGATTTCAATCTTCAATGACGAACGATATGAACGTTTATATCTTTATTGACGAACTTCAGCACTGGCCATAATGACCTGAATACCGACACTGATCGATAACGATGAAAAGGAGCTTATGGTTAAGACCGCTGATCATCGTCGCATGAAACGATGATTCGGCGGGCGATACAATCGCGGTGACACGGCGCTAACGAACTGCTTTCGCGAACGCTTAGTGTTGGTTAACCTGATCCCGAGCTGGTATTCTTGTCGAGATGATACGCCGAACTGTAACATCATTGGCGATGGCACCGCAATACGGTGAAGATTTGCTTTTGCCGGGCGCAACTTTGATCGCCAATTTCACTCATGAAAAGGCAAGGAAAGCGCCAGGCATGCGCTCAGTAAGTCTTTGGAGGCCAGTCGAGGATTTGATCACCGGTACTATGGCGTGACAAATGACTGTTGCTTGAGTAACCCTTTCTTTAACTAGCGTCCATGCTGGCGATGATTTGTCGAAAATATGAAGGGCCCGAATGTATGATGACCACGGTATATTGCTGGCGCATCAGGAAGAACATGCTGGCACGTTTGGAAACCAAGCTTTGATGACCAGCAAAATATGAGCTGAACTGTAAACAACGTCGGATAATCGCCGGTAGTCGTGTGTATACTTTCGTCTAACTTGACTTTCGAATCTTAACCACTGAATATAAAGCAGAGAATCACATGTTCAGCGAAGTTCGTAAATGCGCATCCATATCGCTGGCAATGACATGTTGACAGACCTAATTCCTGTATGTCGAGACGAAAGTGAAGCCATTATGCGAATGGCAAACAGACAAAATAATAATTTGCTGCTGAACAGTAATTAACATTGATGGCGCCATGTTGCCGGTTATCGGCATAAAATAATCGCGTTATTCTGCTCCCATCACCGCCCGTGCCTAGCATCCGCTTTAATGCTTCGATTCGCGATGTTGACATGTTCGTGTAAACCTGCCGTAATCGAAATCGCCGCATATCGGCTTGTCATTTTACAATACCGCCGCCTCATCAATATCTGGTTCATGGTCCGAAATGAAATACTTTAAATATTGACGTAATCAAGCCGCCATGATATTTGCTCTGTGAAAGCCAAAGTGCAATATTGATGTTTATATGGGACTTTACCATTACGCGTCGATCGCGCCTGAAAAATGTGCGTCTCCACTGACTTTGCGTGTTGTCCCAACTTGCCGATAAATTTCTGCGGTGATGTTTGGTCGTGCTGAGTCATTGACGTTACATAACAGTGGCTTAATGACGGTTCCTGTGCGATAAACACGGCTTCAGTAGTATTTTGTTTATTCGATGTCTGCTGGCGACTGTCTTGTCGCCGCGTGTGAAGGTGACGCCGATCCCAGCGTTCGTACCCGTGAACGCTGGCTTTCTTGTTGTTCCGTGTAATAAATGCTTCTGATGAGCTGACGAAGGTTTTGAAAGGAGATGCTTTCTGTCATTGTTGTTTCTATCGAACGCCTTTTCTGTTTAGATGTCGTCTGCTTTTAATCGATTGCGTCTTGGGTCTCAAACCATTCAGTATTCACACCACGTTCGTCTTCATTTCGTCCGGATAAATAACGTTTTAATGGTGGTTGTTTACGCCGCTGTAATGTTCAACGTATCACGATGAACACCAATGCGCTTCTTACGGTAGATTATTTCAAATCGACGACGAACTGAACTACTACACCACCCTGAAAATCTTTGAAAGAGTGATCATTGAGACGTGAAAAGAAGACATCAGGTGGGGCTGCTGGTGGTGGAAGAATCAGCCGATGGCGAGCGAGGGATCGTCACTAACGATATGTGCCAGGCGACACGATTATAGTTCTGCATTTGTGCGATACCCAACTGTGCGCTGGAGCCAGCCAATCGCTGAAATAACTGCATTGACCGCGATTAACGTAACGGACAAAGCGCTGTGTTGATCACCAACTGTTGCCTTGGCGCCTAGTGGCTGCCAAAAGGACAGCCAGCGATCCCGGGTAGATGATAGCGTGCGTTGATATCCGGTGATCGGAAAAGGCAATAAATGGAACTGGCTGGCGAAATAATTCTCAAAATAGTTAATAATGTGACTAATGATGTGCGTGCGGGGAGCATTGTCTTTGACGTCTCCCATACGTACTTTGGTATATTTTAGTCATCTATTCGCTTAATGAAACGGATATTCTTCACCGCTGATGAAATTTGCTGATGGTATCTTTGCTAGATATTAGTTTGGAAAAACTCTGTTATTGGCGCCAGAATTTTATTGTCAGAAGATGATTCGCCCGATTCTGACGGCGGTATGATATTAATATCTTCACTGAACATATTTCGAGATGAAATAGTAGTGAAAGCCAGTATTGTTTGAAAAATGGCATTTGTTTCACGTAATGTGACTACTTTAATGTCGAGATTCGGCTGAAATAATTATTTTCCGCTTTCTTAGGCTTTGCGGATCATGAATACTTAAAAGGCAACATGACATGCAATATTGACGTAATTGTAAGTGTTACTGGGGTCGTATAGTCGTATATTCACCATGATAGGCGCCATTCCCCAATGATGACAATTGGTTACGCCGCGCTTCGTAAATATTCCACGGCTTATATGGCGTTCGTATTGTCCGGAATATGAGCAGACGTCGGTAACATAGGGCTCGATCTGCGCAGTGGGGAACCGACGATCAACGAAAAGTCGGCGAGCTTATTAACCCTATCCGTTAACGTATGAGTTACTGAAGGTTCATTCACAACCTGGACATCACCGAGTTTTTAAATCGTCGAGCCGGATACTGGATGGTTTTAACGGCAAGCATCGGAAGAAGGAAGAAATATTTTGTTTCATCGTATAACAAATAACTACTAATATTCGAAAAGGCTTCTTTACCATTTGATGAAGGCTCCTTAAACTCCTGAAAAGAATCGCCATGTACTTTATAAACTTTGGCTGACCCTTACCGGAGTTTTATGTTCTGGTTTAGTCTGTGAATTGAAATATGTTGGTATCATCTTCCTGTTCGGATTTGTCGTGAAGGTAACCTGCCGTGACACAATTGAACAACGTTATTCGCTAACCGGCGGCATCAGATCTGCGCATTCCAGCGGGACGGCATGTGTTACCTTTACGGTAAACGCATTCATCACTTACATGACGTGTCTCTTGCATTGAACGCGGTAATTTCGACCTTTCTCGCGTCCCCACTGAATCAACGCCGGGGAAGAACTTAATTAACGCTTGCTCAAATTGAATGCGTTATCAAAGGCGATAAGACTTGTCGATTCAATGAGGAACGGCTTTATGCTTAACGACGATGCATGCATGTTGACTTTCAGTTGATCCATCTTTCTTTTCAGTCGCTGGTAAAGCTATATGTTTCGCTTTAACTGATTTTTTTCCCCGCAATCGTTGGTTCCACAAAAGTATTGAATTTGCCGTTTTCTTTCATTTATAACTCGCCAATCAAAACTGTACGAGTGGTGCGTTTTCAATGATGTTCGTATATTTTGACCGAACATCTTGAAAACTTTCGATCGGCTTTCGAATAACGCTTCGGAATATTCGCCTATATTCTGGTCGATGATTGTCTGACGAAAATAACAAATATGATAAGTGTAACGCGAAAATGTTGAAGTCAAACTGTTCGCTTTCAATCGTTATGGTTACCAACAATTTCAGAACTGAAATGCGTGTGGTATCTGTTGTCGTAACGTTTTACCGTCGGCTCGTGGTTGATGAAGTTCTGGTGAACGCTGATATAATTAAAATCGGACATACGCTTTGCCGCTATGGCGTTCGCTTCGACGATAGTGCGTCGTTATAGATCTGATGAAATGCGAATGTTATGAAAATACGCCTGCCTGCGAATGTTAACGTTTGAAATCACGAAGCGTGGCGATTGTCGATGCAATGATCTGTTCTTTCGTCGATAATGATGAATATTGGAGTTAACAGTTTGTTCTGGTGATGAAATCTGGTGATAATGTTGACTTATGTTGCATTCTCTGTTTAATGTTTGAACATGACTTCAGTCCGTTGAAGCAATATGAAAGTGAAGTACTATATCGACTGGCTGGAATCTGAAAGTTTGTTTTGACGTAATTATTTGTAAATCGTTAGTATTGTGTTACATTGCTTACTGATGTGAACGATGGAAAGAAGAATGAAGACTGGCGGCTCATATGATATATTGTTTGTTTGGCATATGTTGTTTAACTGAAACCGAAAGTGTATGCATGCGCAATCTTGTTTGATGACGACGTAATACAGTTTATCGACACTGCGACGACTGTTTTGATGTTATTCAGCGATAGCGCTAATCTGTCATTTGTATCAAGATAATAACTGTTCTGTTGTCGAGGCTAACGGCGCTTTGGAGAACATAACGTGCTGATTTTACCTTTAATGGTGAAAATTATTCGCTGTAAAATTGATATGATGCGGGCTGCTCTCGAAATTGTTTGACTGTTTTAATGAACCGGAGCATGGGGATAATGTCCGTGAAATGTATTGTTGGAGTTTGTCGGCACTACCGGCGGCTGTTTTATCTGTTGATATGGTTACCAAACGAAATGATGCGAAATGGTAATCGCTGTTGAATATTTCAACGACCCTTCTTCGCCTGTCATGCCGTCTATAGGGTAATCTGCTTTGTTCAAATGCGTATTCTTATGCTGTTTTATCAGGTCGAGTTCGGAAATGAATTGTTTTTTGTTCCGGAATGAGGACTCGAACACTAACGATTGTTTGCTTTTCGGCTGAAATGTTTCTCCGGAATTTCACTAACGCAGACTTTTTGATGAGTTTGTCGTTCGGCTGATGGCTTTTTCGAACGAGGATTACTGATTATGATCACTGGTTTGATTATAAAACTGTACCGATAGGCGGTAACCGCGATTACCGTTGATATCGTCTATTGACGTTGTTGTTATGAAGTTTGTAACTGGTATATTCTTCGGAAAGGATTGGATTGATTCTCCGGAAACGTCGTCGACGTCTGAATGTTCACCTGTTATAAATGCCGTCAGGTGATGAACATCATTGATGTTGTTTGTCTTTGATAGTGGACGTCGATTGACGATGACAATCGGGGCTTTGGAGATTATGCGATCGATCATTACCCGGTGGCTGTAGTCGGCTTTGTGTTATGACTTTCTTTCGGTCGGTCTGACACTCTGATCAACCGCAACTTCGTGGTGCTTCAAAGGCCCGCAATCCGTTGACGCCGGTAGGTGATGCGCTGAATAGATAGCTGGAGAACATCGGTGTGCCAGTAATCATCTGCAGGCATCTTTCAGCCTGCGAATCTTTGCTCGAACATGAAGATTTAAAGGTTCCTCTCGTGGAAGTTATCTTCGAACTGCGCTGAAGCACAACGAAGGCGGAGAAAGAACGGCAAACTCGTGATAGAGACCGGGGCGCCGCATTTCGCTCCGCTTCCGGTGAAGAGATCGAGAATGATGCGTCATACTGGTATTGCTCCCCATCAACAGGATGGCTCTTCTTGTCTTGTCGGCGGAGAACAGCTCTGTTGTTGAATAGAATGCGCCAGGTCGGTGACGGCGAAGGTGAAGGCATCTGTTCATAACGTCCTGTTGTGGCATTGATATCTGGCCGCTTGCCGAAGAACACCGTGACTTTCTGTCGTCACATTGTGATCGTGTAACGGCTGGTGACTTTCGAACTGATAGAAGGAGAGATCGCGACCAGTGACGCAATCGCTTTCTTTGTAACGCCAGCAGATGTTTTGCGCGATCGCGAAACTGGATGTCGCTTTGCGTAACCATTGGCGCTTGCGGTATCCCGGCGTCGACCAAAGGCGACTGAGTGTTGACTCGGAGAATATTCGGAATTATATTCACCCCTGGCGATTATGTGACCGATCTAACTGCGAACGTCTGCTTTCACTGCTCTTCCCGAAGGTGTCGAGCCGGTCTTGTACGTATTGATAACGGGTAACTCCGATAAGTGGCGCTGATCTCCAGTGGCACGTCGCATCGGATATCGTCGTTAACGGTGATCGCATTTTGTTGGGCGGTCTTCATCGCGGGGCGAACTGCTGACCGGTGTCGGTATTGAAGTGCGTGTTAAGCTTTGCGTGGTGGTATGGATGACGTCCGGTTCGTCGCCAGTGTTTGAATTCTGTTGCCTCCAGCGGCGCAGGTGATTGATACGAACATGAACGGAAGCTCGCTGCTCGTTCTCCAGCATAGTGTCAATGCGGCGTCTCTTTCAGGCGTGAGTCGTCTTCTTTTCGTGGGTCTCTGACCCGCGGCCTCCGAGGTCGGGCCAGTAGAACACGTCTTTGACTCGGCTTTTTGATCATCCCGAAGATGTCGTGAAATTTCGTGATCTGATACTGCGGTGAACGGGTTGGAACTGTAACCGCTCGAAGTCGGCATCCTCTGGCTCGGTCTGACGAAGATCGTGTGACGCTAACCAGAACACTCGCACGGAAGAGCGTGTCTCCTGGTGGCGATGATGTTGATTTGAATGGCTGGCGTAGAATGACAATGTTTATGCGTAACGTGTTTGCTTTCGGGCAAAACCAGGTCCGTTGATGAAAAGTCAAAATGAAGGAAGTGTATAAATGGGACTTGCCGATTGGCGAACTGTGGCTCGTGTTCCGGTCGACGATGTTTCGATTTGTATGCAATACCTGCGTTTGTCGGCACGCATTAAACGATATGATGACGCTTTCATATGTGCTTATCGTTGGACCGTATATTCCGGAAGAACGCAGTTCGCAAAATGCTGGCGGGCAAAATGTTTCGAAGCTCGCAATCTGTTTATTGTTCTGTTGGGTTGGCCTGATTGTTTGTTTGGTATTTTGCGTGAACTATTCGTTGGACTACATGATTGATGTTGACGAGTACATTGACTTGAAGAGAATAAATGATGAGGGAGCGTTGTCGAAGGGAATGTCGAAACCGTTTTGTCGTGTGTACGTCGTGGTTTGTTTTTGATGACGATGAGTTGTCGTTTGGTGTTAATGATGTCAATATTGCTATGCGTATTTGTTGATTATTTTGCGGTCAAATTTTGTCGCGTGATATTCGGTATTCATACAGGTTATTATTAATGGTTTTACTACTAGTTAATTGGAAGTGCCAGCACACAGTATCTGCGTGGTGTTTTGGTTTTCATACGTACCAGACCCTTGTTTGTGACGGATGAACTTTCCGTTTTTAATGTTGATGTGGACTAGTTGTACTTCAACTGTTGAGTTAATCCGTTGCTGTCAACCCGAAAATGTCGTGAAACATGCAGTACCGTTATTGTCATCGGTGGACCCGACTTCATATATCTTTATCAGATTGAGGACGTCCGGAAGCAAAATATTGCGATTGATGTTTGAATGAAATTTTCAATTTTAATTAACGATAGACTACATTAACTTAACGGTGAAGAAAACGGGCAGGCCCGACATTGGTGTGTTGAAGGGACGAAGGTTTCTTGGGTTTGAAACGAATGCATCTCCCATCTCGGTATCATCCTATCGTTTGCTTTGTTGTGATAATGTTACGATAAGTGCAGCGTGATGTGTTTGTTGAAGACGTGTTAAATGAATGATCTGCTTTCGAAAGCGCCGATGCTGATGTCCGGCATTGCGTAACATGTTTAGGGGCCTGAACTGTAACAGGCGAATATTACTGCGCTTTCGTCGTAGCGTGACGTGAAAGTGGTGCACGGTGATAGTGACGGTATTGTGGTGGCTTTGTTTTGCAGTTATTTGATCGACGGTACGAAGGTCTTGGTACGGAGACAAGAATAATCGTGAAGAAAGACTGTTTGTTTTGTCGGTTATGAAGTATCGCAACGTCGTTTAAAGGCGTAACCTGACCTTATTTATTTTGAGATGTCATACGGTAAGTTTTCTTTCTTTACCATCTCAAACGCCTCTTTGGCATTAACATCAACAATAGTTTTAGAAAACCGTCGGCATTTCGTACTGATGTTTCGAATGACTTATTGCTAAGTCGACTTACTACTCTGCTGTCCGTCGCTTTCTCAACTTCATCACTGATCGTCCTCAATAATCTCTTATGTTGATATATCGACAGAACCGGACATATTTATCATCTCTGTCGCACTAATTTGTCGCCGTTCTTCGATCGCAATTGACGTCTGCCTTTTACGCATTGAAGTCGACACTGCTTTCTTTGATCATTAACTGCCGCGCCATCATTGGTCATCGTTGTTGATGTTAATGTTCGGTGAATACTTCACCGTCGTCGCCATACGACACCGGAAACAGCGGAGGATGTTGACGTGATCTGATGAAGCATCGCCGCCTTTCATTATGGCAAACGCCTTGTATGTCATTAGCTGCTACTGTCATCGACCAGTGTGCTGTCTATATTATCTCTGTATTGATATATCGACGAGGATACCAATGAACAAATACGTCTCCTCACGACGCATTGACCACCATTAACGATGAAAACATCACCTCGCGACCGATACTGAAAAACGCGTATCGTCGGTAAACTAACGCGGCTCATCTTGTCGTCATGTACTGTTGCGACAAGGAACCGATTGAATGACATGCTCGCCTCTTCAGTAATGGACTCGTTGATACCGTTCTTCAAATCGACGAATGTTACCTACACTCATTAGCGATAAACCTTCGTGGCTGCTGCGCCATGCGTCGCTCCCTGTCCGATGTCACAATAATCAGCGGTACGTTTCACGATCTGTCACCGAATGGTGTTGTTGTCAATGGGGCATGTCGCGGCATCAATACCGAGCATCCTCTTAACCTTAACGTCACTGGCCTTCTCCGCCTCTTTAACGTCGTGTCATTGACGCAGACGTGATTGTCACGCCGCACCTACTCACGAGGCTTTCGTAGTAAGTTCGTCCTCTTCTTCTCTGTTGTTATATCTCCGGGATAAAGGCGTCTTTCACTGCCTGGTTAATGAAGGACATAAAGGAGGGCGAAACGTTTACTCAGCGTCGTTTTCTTATTGTGTCTGGTCTTGCGACGAATGCTGAACGATAGTATTTGTCGTTTGAGTAATAACGATAGCGCTGCCGAAATATGACGAGCTGGTAAAAAGTGTCCCCTGGCGAAATTAACAAGAGTGGTGAAAATCTTTGACGTCCAGACAAATACGATTCATTGGATCGGGAAGGCTATTCTAGATCTATTGGAGCGAAACGGCTGTTCCCAGTGGCACGGCGGGGAACGAGGGGGTAACAATTGGACGGTTAAATCGCGGGGCCGACTGAATAACACGCCAGGTACGTATTATTGACCCGTTTCGTGATGTTAACAGAATATTGCTGGCGGTAAAGAACAAACTCAGTCGGGTGATCCAGACAATGATCATGGTACGGCGGTCATGATATACGCTGGCCAATATGCATGATGCAATGACATGGTAAGACTCTATACAAAATAAACATGATGACGGCCGTGTCGGGCAGTTACCTACGCAATTTATTTCCTATCGGCTCAAGCATCTGTCACCGAACATGACACTGCGGGGACTTCCGAAATTTCAGCTGAAAGTGAAAAGAACCATGAACGACGGCATTATTATTCGTGTGGCTGTTTACTGAATCATTTAACAATATCTTCTTTATATCTGCTGTCGACAGGATTATGGTGCAGATCACTTCGAGGTTCAGCATGACTCGATTTTTCAGCCATTATATACTTCGAATCGATACGAAGATCCAGAAATCAAAGGTAGTCGAAGGCTTCATTCATCCGATGGCCCAATCTGTTTTGAAATCAACCTCCGTACGCCTGATATGCAGGAATCAAAGCCGTAATCCACATACTTTGCTGGGGTCGATCGGTTACGGTCACCAACACCAGGGCACTCGAATGTTACAAAGGTCGTCCGACGAATGAAAACACCGGCTACTCTGATACCCGGCGCTCGGTATGGATCACCGAAATCAAAACCGAAATTCAACTTCGCCAAAGGATTGGCTCAAGGGGCGATGGAAAAAGGCGCATCGAATCGGGTTAAACGTTTCTTCGGTCCCGAACGGTTTCGGCTTTTCGGCTGACTTCATGGCACTGCGAATTGATAGTTATGCAACGCTGGAAATTCTGATGATGCTTTCAATGAAGTGGTTTCGTAATGTTTGTTGATATCTTCACGGGCGGCATATGTTATGACGACAAATGGCTTCGCACCTGTAGTACAGGCATTGCTGCCGTTGCTACTGCCATTGCTTTCTCCAGTTCCTGACGCGAAAGCAATGTCATTGACAGGATTGATACGGTAACTGTGATAGATATGTCGCTGGCTCTTTGAACAAAGCTCGTGTCTTTGTGAGCACCCGTGCCGCTGTCTGCTGGCGACGGTATTCGGCCACGGCGTCGCGACCGCATTTGAGCAACTTTTCAATCGACTGGCACCATGAAGCAGCATGTTGAGTTCGATATACCAGCTCGCGGTATGTATTGCGCGAACGGTGACGCGAACGCGTGACGGCTGTTATGATGTCTGTTGTTGCAAATACGAAAATAATGACGTATTTGACGGCACCTATGCTGCTGCACGCAATGACCGTGTTTCCGCTGTTCTGACTTGAGTTCATCCCAACTGCTCGTTTCGAGGAGAATAACCAACGATTGCGTTATACCTGTAATTTTGTTTGTTTGTTTTTCATAATCGGCAATGCATCATATGTCGTGAAGAAACGATGACCTTCGTTTTATTATGTTTATTTTTGGTTATCAACATTTTGCTGGGGAAATGTCGCACAAAAGCACCAGCCGAATATCGGCTCGCTTCGTGTGATGATGGTACGGCTTTCGGCGACACTACGCCATTGGTATCAGACTTCTTCGTGGCACTGATCGCCAAGCATTATACGAACACAGCTCTGCTCGGCGACATGTATTGCCGTATGCGAACGCTGTGAACTTTCACGGGCGTGTTCAATGAAATGGGCCAATAACGGCAAATCTGGTGAAATTCAAACAAAACATACAATCTTGTTTATTTTGATGAACAACGGCTGCCTCCAACCGAACTGATTCTTCTCCGATCGCATTAAGTCTGCGAAGTCTTAGACGTTTGAGTTGAAGTGCGTATGTCATTCGTCTCGCCGATTTCGCGGCATCTTTGATATGACAACGGACTCCTCTCTGTGCCTTTGTTCTTTGCATTCGCTCGTAACGGACGCAATGCGGCATATAATGTTGCAACTGCCGGTGAGCGATTCCCGGAAGAACACGAGCGCGGCGTGATCGAAACGTTGCAGTAACTGCCGACTGCGATACGATCAGTTTAACGGGAACGTATGAAAACGTTGTAGTACCGTAATACCATTGTGCGGTGGCGAAGATCGATAACGACATCGTTATCGGCTCGGAAACGCTGCGGCCTAACATCTCCGGGAATGATGTTTGCGCCGCAAATTGCTGTTATGGTAAAGTACGGCTTTTTCGTATTTGCTGCATTCATTTCAGAATTCTGAAACGCGGCAAGATTCAAAGATATACCGATGTCGTGCTCAACTTCTTCGTTAATGAGGGTCATGGTGTAACGATATCAATGAAGCATTTTTGGTTGCGACTGTTGCATTGCGGTCTTGAGCGCATTTCTTTCGCTTGGTGCCCGAAGATAATGAAACCTTATCATCGTTTATTGGTACCATCTATAGTGTTTATTCGCAATGCCGACACGAAAGTGATCAATGTAACGCATGTTATATTTTGGTTACTGCTCGGCAATACCGATATTAACGCGATGACGAACACTCGGTCGGGCACTTGTCCAGCTTTGTCTTTGATTTTGAGCGCCGGTCATTTGATCGAACGATTTTATGGTCAGGTCAATAACGTCTGAAGAAGAAGGTCGTGACATTGTTATGGTGAAGATGCGGATGTCGTCTGTAACCAACGACCGGAGATGACCGTCTGGTGTCATTAATATCACTAACGCTGAACCAGCTGTCATCGCGATGCGTTATATAACATTGACCCTCGTCTCAGGCTCTCGTTTGTCGTTAATTGAAGCAATGAAATTTATGCGCCTGCTTTAATGCGGTCGGCGTGATTTCAGAATGAGCTGCGTTAATGGTGATTTTGAAATATGCTACTGTGAACGTAATTTGTTCTGCTTTGTCGACTGAACGTGCCTTCGGCTTTCATGTAGTCGTCGTGATCGTGTCGTGCTGTTTGTCGTTAATGATGGTGGAGCGGTGGCGTTTTTCGTGATGTTCGTATGTTAACGGCACGACCAGTGGCGCCGCAATATTGCCGGAACCGTCACAACTCCACAATGATACGTATTTGAAGATTGCCTTCGTGGGCCACGCACAAAGTCTGGTCATTATTGGCGATGATCTCCTTGATGAACGCAACAGGCACAGGTTGAGAAGTTAAACCAGCTGTCGCGGACTGGGTGAACATTCTTTGATATAACTTCTTCTTATTGCTGGTGATGACGGGCGTATACTTTGTTTCTTGATACTTGGCGTCTTTGCTCCCCGTGGCTCGGCGCAAAGCGGGCTGTTGAACGGATAGTCTGGAAACCAATATTATTCGATCAAACGCTCTGTTTATTGCATCAATGGGTAACAATGACGTAATTGATGTACTTTCATTTGGTACCACTTGTGGCTGTTTCCGCGAAAGGTTTTCATTGCGCTAACTATGAAGGAGTTTCGTGCCTTCTATGAAGAGTTTCATTGCTGCTATATGAAGAGTTCGTACGCTGTCAGCCAACTATGAAGAAACATGTACCGTGAAATTTCGTACCTTTATTGACTTTATGAAGGGCTGTGCCTTCGCAACTATGAAAGTTTCTTATTGTAAAAATGATGGCTATACAAACGAACAGAGTTCGTACGCTGTAACTTTATGAAGGGTTTCGTGCCGAACTATGAGAAAGGTTTCGCCTTGTATGAAGGGGTTTCATTTGCTGCTCGAAGAGTTTCGTGCCGCTGCTATGAACAGCTTCGTGCTAACACTGAAGTTTTCAACACTGGCAGGGCGTTCATGCTATTACGAGAGGGGTTTCTGCCTTATGCTATGAAGTTTCATTGGCGTTTCATTGCTTTAACGAGGATTTCGACGGCAACTATGAAGAGATTTCGGCTGCCCAACGCTATTGAATGGAGTTTCATTGCCTTATTGACGAAGAGTTTCTTTTGCTAACAATACTTCAAAGATTTCCTTATACTCGGCGGTTTCATTAACGCTATTACCAAAGACGCGCACGCGCTGGTTTCAAACCTTAAACGGGGTTTCATTGCTGTCGACGAAGAACGGTTTCGTGCTTATTGAACAAACCGCTGTGCAGCGCCTACGCTGTATAGTTTCATTACTTTGATTTCTGCGTATCTATGAAGGGTTTCATTATCCAGCAATACGAAGGCGCGGCTGTGGCTATGAAGGGTTTTCATTAATGACTGACTTTATGAAGGGAGTTTCATTGGCGGCGGTTCATTGCTGGCGTATGAAGGGTTCGTGCCCGACACTGGGGGTTATCGCTGGCGCAGCAACCGAGCGTTTCGATGCCGCTGGTTTCATTATATGATCGGTTTCATTATGAAGGGGTTTCATTCGCTGAACAGTTCATTGCCTATGAACGGTCGCCGCTATTAACAGAAGTTGTGCTGATTTCATTGCTTTTGCTATGAAGCTCGTGCTGACTATGGGGTTTTAATTGCGGCAACTATGAAGGTGGTTTCGACAACGCAACTGCTAATGAAGGTGGTTTCAGGTAACGCTGAAAACGGTTGCCGTGAATGAGTTCCGTGCTATTACCAAACGGGGTTTCGTTGCCCTTGTACTGTGAAGGTTTCTTATTCTGGAGGGTTGCTGTGGCCAGCTATGGTTTCGTTGCGGCAATGACATGGTAACGCTATCGACATGGAGGGTTTTCGTTGCGCTTCTGTGGAGAGGACTAACGCTGGCAATTTCATTATGAAGGGTTCATCTTAACCTTTAACCAACTATGGCGGTTTCTTCGATAGTGTTTCGTGCCGTGTTTGCGGAAGGTTTCAAACAACTGTTCTGCAAACGAGGTTCGATATATACTTATGAACGGTTTCATTGCCCAGCAATATGAAGAACGTGACTGTCGAAGGATTTCGTGCTATGAAGATAGCGGCAATATTAACTATGGAAGGGGGTTCGCCGTATAACTTTGAAGGTTTCGATACCAGAACGGTTTGTGCTGACGGCGGAAGAGTTTCATGCTGTATGGTGGTTTATGCTGTGAAAGGGTTTTCATTTCATGGTAACCGGTGTGACTATGAAGGGTTTGGAATTGGCATTATTGACTATGAAGGGGTTTCGTTAACATTATTGCGGTTCGATATCTTCGACAATCTCGGGATTCGCATGCCTGTTATTTTCGTCGATTCGAATACCGTTAACGAATTCAACCGATACCAGAAAGTCTTCGTCATGCGCTGTCTGATGACGCTGGCACAAAACCACGGTTACCCTTCTGGCGTGATTCGTCATTCCCGTGACAGGTATCTGGTATTCTCCTCGATTTCTTTAATACCGATACGACGATACTGGTCTATCGAATGATAATGCGATAACAATAATCGAGAACGTAAACTTTGATAGATGAAGACTTCGATTGAAAAGTCGATCACAATGACGTGCGCGATCCTGGCTTTCAATGGTATCTCACCATCGTGAACAACCGATCGACAATAAACGTGCGGAAGCTTTGATGGTAGATCCCGGGATCTGGCGGATAACGTCGTTTATCGATCCTCGTTAAATATCGTGATCCATTGGTAATGACGAATCGGCGATGACAATGAAAATCATAACAACGCGGGCGTTATTCTGTTGGAATGTTAACCGGGGCCATGATTGACGCCGGATCGAAATCTGATCATATTCGATTAATTTAATCATAGTATTTGATAATGACGTAACGATTCTCAACAGACATGACATCGCGTCTGAACGTTGATCATATGGGAATGTTAAACCTTGATCTGTAAAGGCGATTTCTTCGCCGAATGAAGTCTGGACTTGTTTCAAACCATTCGACATTGTCGATGACGTCGAATGAACATATGGCGGACATCGTCGAACTTCGATCGAGCTGTGTTGGATGGATATCGACGATCCTGGATGATTCGACGGTCCTCTTTATGATCATTGTCTATTCTTATATCGATGACGTCGGTTGTGTTCTTGATGGCATCTGCCGAAGCG